>NC_056605.1:10346939-10376606 GCF_018340385.1 Cyprinus carpio
AATAATAAAAATGTACCTCAGGTACATTGGAAAAGAAAAAAAAAAAAAACATGCCTGTAGCGTGACATTGTACCCAAAATGCTTTTATGTTTTCTTCTTGAAGAGCGTTACTGCAAAAAATTAAAAGTCAAATGAACAGTGAGTGTAATGCAGTGGGAGACCTAAGTAGCCATGCGTTGCTAGTTTTTATTATTATTATTATTATTATTATTATTATTATTATTCTTGTGATCTTGACAAAACAAAATATTTGTTTTCTTGTGATCTCCATTTAAATACCCGACCCGTATTTTCAAAATGCATTAGTACAATGAACTCTAAATATAAAAATTATTTAAAATAATCCATTATTTAATTCTAATCAGTAACCTTTTCGAATGGATCCAGACCTTGAAACTGTCTGAAAAACAAGTTGTTATTATTATTGTTATGTTATTTTATGTTTTTGTTTACACTGCAAATTATGTTGTGATCACAAGAAAAAAAATATTTTGTTATATCAAGATCACAGTAAAAACTTTTGTTATGACAAGATCAAGAGAAAAAAACTTGTTTTCGAGATAGTAAGAAAATTGAGTCAAGATCACAAGATAATAGAAACAAGGGGGAAAAAAATAATAATGCTTGGTCTCTTAGGGCTTCCAAACTGGCACTAAATGCATATTTAGTTTATCCAAAACAGATGAATGTGAATCTGGCAACATTGTATCATGTTGGCTGTTGCACATATTGTGCCATATTAATGTTAACAAAAGAAAGCAAGATAAAACACATTTGCTGAACCAAGTCCTAGCTGGTCCTATTCCTTTGCTGTCATCTTTATTATCATGACCCATGATTCACAGGACTCATAGCCCAAGCAAATCCCGTACCAGGTGAGCTAAAGAGCAAGTTTCATCTCAAAAAAGCCATATACATATGCAAATATGTCATGTAAATGTTAAGGAACAGCATGAAAATAAGTCTTTATTAATCGATAAACCACCAGTGTAACTATAATTTGTGTGAAAAGGAAGAAAGTTTGTGGATTTCTGCTTGAAAATAATTGCATGTATAGGCATGTTTTTTGAGCCTATGTTGAATATTAAAGTAGTACTGTAGAACTATAAACTTCCACAATTTTAGAATCAGAAGTGTAAGTTAATAATAATAAATAATAATAATAATAATAATAATAATAATAATAATAATAAATAAATAAATAAATAAACTACAAAACGGAGTAAATGTTTGGTCATTATTAGCATTATTTACTTGATCAAAGAATCATTTACAGTGACTGCAGATTTATGTTTGACTGAGAGGCACCTGCTCCACACTGGCTTTCACCCCAGGCCTGTTGGTGGTGGACGTGGCATGCTGTAACCAGATCACGGAGCCTTTGATATGGAGCCGACCTCCAGATGAGCTCAACCTTGATCTATAGCAGCAGAGATGCAACATGAAAGGACATAGAGTAGGATGGTGGTGGTGTGTTTTCAGAGGCCTCAGATGCACTCATACAGGCACCCATACACAGTTACATGTCATCATTATTGGGAGGGTCAGTATGAACCTTTCTAATTAGAATTCTGTTCAGAAGTGCAAATATTAGTCTATCTGTCAGATACAGCTAAACAACTGAATAAATATCCTATATAGCTATAAAACAGACAGATCTAGTGTTGTCAGGTGCTATCTGCCTCAGTGGGTGCGGTTGAGATTCAGTTTCTCTGAACAAGTTCCCACAATCATGAGAAACATTGATTAGTGTTGGCGACGCTAGCATAAGTAGCTTGGGTGTTTGCAAAATAGCAGTTTTTCTGTAACATAAGGAATTCCCAACGAATGGTGACTTAGCATAACATCAATGTTTTTGTAATACTATGCTTCACACCTAACTTTATACATAAGAGAAAATACACAATTATTAATGTCACTTACCTAAAATGTCTCTTTCACACATGAAGCTTTGGAAGCCCATTTTGGAAGCCCATTTTTATGAACGTGTAGGCCTACGTTCTGACATTTTATATGATTCTCCGATTCATTTGTTCAGGTTTAAAGAGAACACCTGTTCTTTATTTTTATTTTATCTTATTTATTTATTTATTTTTTTTTTTAGCTATACAAAACATAACCATATTTACAACAATAATTTTACAAAATTACATACTATTAAGTAAAATGCTATTGTTTGACTTTATATTTTATTACTCACCATTTTGTGAGAGAAAAATGCGTAAAATAAAAACAAATAGAGAAATAAAAAAAAAATTATCTGTTTAGAGAAAAAAAACTACAATATGTATACTCAATTTTCTTAAGAAATCTCAACACAAAACTGAACTTTGGATTTATTTATTTGAGAAACAGAGCAGAAAGGTCATTGCTCACTTGAGATGACTCAGTTTCCATCTCTCAGAGGAAATGCACCTGTCACAACATGATTTTGTTACTCATACTTTAATTTTGATTCCTTAATACAAGGAATGTTCCACATAGGACTGCCACATATGTTAGAAGAGAGGAAAAGAAGCATCAAATATTGGTATGATGGTTGAATTTCCCACTGAGGGTTTGACCATTTAAAGACACAACAGATTGTTGTGTGAAGTAGGTGATTTGTTCTCTGATTGGTTAACAGCTTTTGATTACCGATAATCCAAATGATTCAGTTGTACAGGATGGTCTTTATTTACCAGAGAATTGCACAGGCATAATTTTTGATTTTTAATAGCTTACAAATTGTCAAAAGAAACGGTGATCTTGAAACCAAGTCTCTAATGTATAAATGTTTGAGTGATGTAATGTTGAATGATCAAAAGCACAAAAAGCTCTTGCTCTTCATGCCAAGCCGGTGTGTAGAGAAGATTTGATTACCATTGTGTCAATCATATACTATTAAGAGCTTCATCTCACCCAAGTATATATAAAGTGATTAAAGTGGTGGACACATTTTCCAGGGGAAGTTTGTGTGTATGCGTAGGTGCGTAACTGTCTTATTTGCCAGATTTGTGTGTACACATATTTAACACTCATTGCAAATGCATTCCTCCCTGAAGCACAATGCACACATGCCAGGATACCTACGACCTCATGCAATCAACTTTAGGCTCTGAGGATCCCCCATTAGCTGTTGTGTGGCTTTATGATGCTGTGATTGGGTTGATTGATGAGAAGAGGGGACAGCGATGAAGGCTAAGAGAGCAGAGATTACTCTCAACCTCAAGCATTTCCTCCCCTCTTGTGGCCTTCCTCATCACTTGAATGCACCAGGTGTCTGTCTCGCTGATGCAGCTTGACGATTTGGCCTAGATTCTTGAAATATTATCAGGATCCTCTTCTCCCCGACTCTGGTTACAAACAGGGAGCCGACGCTGATGCTGACAGCTCTCTGTGTTCCCGGAGGAGGTCTGAAATAGTTATTTACCTAGGTCTGAGTGGAGAATCTACAGCTTTCTGATCTCCAGTAACCTTAGTATCTGAGAACTGTCAGTTTGTGTTAATGATTTTACAGGATATTCTATGTCAATGGACTTGTTGTATTATTCTCTCCTACTGTTCTCCTCCCACGCACTAAACAGGCCATCTGGCAACAGTTCATCCAACAACGTGATGTGCAATAGACTATAAAAAAACACAAAAGAGGTTTGAAGTCATATGTACTGTAGTTTAGGAAATCTTGAAGACAATTATGGAATAAATTATTATTATTATTATTATTATTATTATTTTTTTAGTGAATCAAAATCACACAGCGCAAACTGTATAGTCCAATTACCCCAATACCAGTAAAAGATCCATGTGTTGGTATTCACCTTTTTAGGGCAATCAAAAACCAAACAAATCGTTAAATCCACTTCCAAAAACAACTGACTGCTCTTATTAGTGAAGCAAACCCACATACTGCAATATATAGTCCAAATTCTGGAACAAATTAGTGTTGCTAGTGAATCAAAAACATACAGTGCAAAACCATTAAACATTTCAAATTGAATCATGAGTTGTTTCTGTTATATATATATATTATTATATATATAATATAGTATATCTATTATATATATATTATATATATAATATATATATATATGTATGTGTATCTCACAATCATACAGCACAAAAATAGTATAATTCGGTATAATTTGATTACCGAATAAATGACTCATATGAGTTTCTTCTTTTTAGTGAATTAAAATCACACAGCACAAACCTGATTTTTAAAGGAATGACTTAGGAGTTGGTTATTTTTACTGAAACAAATTCATACACTGCATACAATATAGTCCGAATGCAGTACAACTGACTCTTAAAAGTTGGATCGTCAAAAACACAAACAGTGGGCAGGGAATTCTGAACGAATGATTCTTTATTTTTAGTGAATCAGAGGCATGCATTGTAAACTTTATTTTTAGTGAATAAAAACCATACAGCACAAACCATATTAAACTGATTCCCGAAGGAATTACTCTTATGAGTTGGTTCTTTTCAGTAAATCAATATGATAAACTCATTTGTGTTTGTTTAATAGTGTTAGTTAAGCACAATTATTAACCACTTCTTACAAACGCGTGTTTAAAGGGTTAGTTCACCCAAAAATAAAAAATAGGTCATAAATTACACACCCTCAAGGCATCCTAGGTATATATGACTTTCTTCTTTCAGACTAATCCAGTCGGAGTTATATAAAAAAGTCTTTGATCTTTCAAGCTGTTTAATGCCACTCAGGGGGAGTTGCAGTGCTTCAGTCCAAAAAAAGTTAAATAAAAAGCACCCATCCTTAATAAAAAGTGTCTCACATGGCTCCGGGGGTGAACAAAGGCCTTCTCTAGCAAATCAATGCATTTTTGTAAGAAAAATAACCATATTTAAAACGTAATAATCAATTTAATCTAGCTTGCGCTCACTGTTGTATGGAATCAGTTCTGGGCGGATGACTCAGAAGTGATGAACGCGGAAGCACAGGGGAGAAATCAAAACAAAACAACAGTCACTAATTAGAAGTACAACACGAGGATTTTTAAAGAAGAATGTCGGAGGATTTTGATATAAGCCAAGAGGAAACTGTTTTTCCTTTGCTAAAGTAAGGAAATTTTGCTTCCTTTGCTCCTGTTAACAAACACTGATTTTCAGAAGACTCACCGGCGCATGCACAAAGCTGACCTCATATGTCATCAGCCTGGAGCTGCAGTGCATCGATTTGCTACAGGAGGCCTTTGTTCACCCCACGGAGCCATGTGAGACACTTTTTTTTATGGATGGGCGCTTTTTATTTCACTTCTTTTGGACTGATGCATGCAACACCCGCTGAGTGACATTAAACAGCTTGAAAGATCTAATTTTCATTTTTGGGTGAACATACCCTTTAAAGGGGTGGTTGATTGCGATTTCACTTTTTTAACATTAGTTAGTGTGTAATGTTGCTGTTTGAGCATAAACAATATCTGCAAAGTTGCAGAGCTGAAAGTTCAATGCAAACGGAGATATCTTTTAAAATTCTGGCAGTTTAATGCCTACAAAAACGGCTGGTAAGAGACTACAACGAGCTTCTTCCCAGGTCTGTTACGTCATGAACCCAGATAAACCCCGCCCCCCAGAACAAAGGGGGTGAGGTCATGTTGTGCTGCTTTAGAGAAGAGGAAGAGAAAACTAGGGGTGCACATAAAAATCTGTTCATATATGAATCGCGATTCTGTCTTCTAACGATTCTAATAGATTCACAAGTTTCAAAACCAATGTTCTAAAGCAGCAGTTCTCGATCCTGTTCCTCACGTCGCCTAGCTCCAATAGCTCTGCATGGATGTGTGTACGGTTGCTGTGCTGTATTAAAGCTTTAATCAGAATAAAACTGTATATTAAAAGCTAACAGAACAGTAGCATTTACAAACAACAGCATACCTAAAAGTATGAGACAACAACAAACAAAGATACCATTAAGAGCCGTGCTTACACAGGTTCTGCCCTCTTCATTAATATTCTCTGCGTCTCAATCGGGCTCAACTTGATAAGCAATATAGAGGATGTTATTGTTTACAATACAACCGAAGCACATTCTGAGCTTGAGGGGCGGAATGTTCAGACACGCTTTAGAAGTGGTCTAGCGAATCACAACACACTGAGCCAGCTGACCAGTCTCAGCCCATCACGTATTTCTGAGGGAGGGGTTTCATAAAAACAGGAAATAATCAAGGCATTTGTCAGAGATGGGACAGTTCGGTGTGGAATAAAGGTAAATTATGTGAAAAATTAAGCGTTTTTTTTTTAAAACGAAGCATGAACACATATTAGACTGCACCCCATAAACACAATCAAGCCTAGAGAAAAAAAAAAAAATCAACCACGCCTTTAAATACACATTTTTCAAGAATTGTTTGAAATGTATTTATTCTCAAAATTGTCCCATGATTTAAAAATCTGATCTCTCTTCCAAATAATTCTTTTTCAAAACAAAAGTATAAATAATTAATGCAACCATTTATGGAATTGTTAAGGAACTGGAAAATGTAAGAACCTGAACCAGAATCCTTTTTTTAATAACCTTTAATTCTCTTTCATCGTCTGATCAGGAAACAGCTAAATATTTGTTCTATTATGGCTTTTTTCTCCCATAACATGGCATTTTGTGCATTGTGATTAATTAGTCCACAGACCACAATTAAAATCCAGGCATAACTACCTCCACGATACACAGATTGTGACTGAATCATGAAACACATCAGAGGTGGTCAAGGGCAGAAGGTAACCGAAACTGTAAATGGATGAGCATGCATGTTCATTATTCCCCATGCAAACTGTCATAGTAATATATCAAGGTCGATAGTAAAACACATGTTGAGGCAAATGTAAAAAGAATCTTTAAGAAATGCAAAAAATGTTTAATTAATCACCAAATAAAACTGTGAAAGAATTTCTAATGTACATGATCACCATATCTGTGCTTGTAATTGTGGAGGTTGACTTGACTTAATGAGCCATTTGCTCCTTACATCTCATGATATGATTGTTTCTGTCATTTCTCACACCTCTCTTAGGATTTCCTCTCTGCCTCATCCCACCTCTCTGGGTGCCATGGGGAAGCCTTAGAAGTGGGTCAGGTCTCTGATGCCTGGCCAGATGGATGGAGCCGGGCCCCTGTTTGGGCCAGGAGAAGCTCTTGCATAAACAGCAGAAGGCTGGAGCTCCAGGTGCCCTGGGGTTGAGAGAGTGTGTTTCAGAATCCCGGTCTGAGAGGCCTTGGATCCCAGCTCCAGATCCCTTGCTCACCCCCTGTCTCCCCCACTGAGATTTGGAATGGAATAGCCATGTTGTGCCACCCCCAGAAAGGATCACAGCTATATGAAGAGTGCTTCCCAGGGTTTAGAGAGATGTGATTTGAGGATGTGCGAGCAAAATAGGGCTGTTATATAAAAAGAGCTAACTAATGACTAGCCCTCACAGGTCTTAATCAAAAAAAAAAAAAAACCGTGGAGGTCAACTTCTGTAGTTATGTTTTCATGAGATGGTGCTTGACCACTAAGTAAGTGACTATATTAAGTGTCTGTTTTCTGAACCAACTCAGTTAGAGCACCATAAACCGAACTGAAGTTCTGTAACAGCGCCTTCTCAAAAAATGAGCATATTGTGAAAAAGTTTCATATTTTCCATTAATGTAATGATCCAAATTAAACTTCATTATTTTGATTCAGTGCACACCACCTGACATATTTCAGTATTATTGTTTTACTACGTTGATTTTGGCATACAGCTCATGAAAACCCAAAATTCTATCTCTAAAAAAATTAGCATATCATGGAAAAGGTTCTCTAAACGAGCTATAACCCTAAATATCTGAATCAACCTAATTAACTCTAAAACACCCTCTGCCAAGAACGATTCCCTGAGGCTTTTTAAAAACCCAGCCGGTTCACTTACTCCAACCGCAATCTCTATGGGTAAGACTGAATGCCTGACTGCCAGTCAGAAGCCATCCTTGACATCCCCAAGCGAGAGGGTAAGACACAGAAAAGAAATTTCTGATACGAATAGGGCTGTTCCGAGAGTGCTGTATCAAGGCAACCTCAGCTGGGAAGTCTGGTGGGAAGGAAAAAGGTGGCAAAAAACGCTGCCAACGAGAAGAGGTGACCGGCCCTGAGGAAGATTGTGGAGAAGGACCGATTCCAGAACTTGGGGGACCTGCCGGAAGCAGTGGGACTCGAGTCTGGATGTAGAAACAACCATAGCCACGGCGCACACGCATGCACTTTTGAACCTGGTGCATCTGTATGACACCAAAAACGAAAACAAAAAAAAATACGCAAACAGAAAAAAAAAAAAAAAAAAACAGTATCGCCCCGACCTGCGGCTACACGAGATCCAGCACTTGACTGTTGCTCAGTGGTCGCAAAGTACCTTTTTTTCGGATGCCAAGCAACCATTTTGCATGTCCTTTCGGAAATCCACGTGCCAGGTCTGGAGCGACGAATGGGGAGAAGGAAATGCCACAAATGGCCTTGAAGTCCCGTTGTCAAAGTACCCACAGTCAGTTGAATGGTCTGGCGGGGTGCCATGTCAGCTGCTGGTGTTTGCGTCCACTGTGGTTTTATCAAGGCGCAGGTAAAATGCCAGCTACGCTATCAGAGAATTTGGGAGACTTCATGCTTCCTCTGATGAAAGCTTTATGGAGATGAAGATTTCGTTTGTTTTCAGCACGACTGCTGGCACGGCTGCTCACAGTGCGCCAAAACCACATGGTAAAGGGTTTTACTGGACCATGGTATTACTGTGCTCAATTATGGCCTGCCAACTTCTCCTTGACCCTGAGCTCCCATAGAAGAATCTGTGGGATATTGTGAAGAGAAAGTTGAGAGACGCAAGACCCAGCAACACTCTGATGAGCTTAAGGCCGCTATCGAAGCATCCTGGGCCTCCATACCACCTCAGCAGTGCCACAGGCTTGATTGCCTCCATGCCACGCCGCATTGAAGCAGTCATTTCTGCAAAAGGATTCACTCTGTACCAAGTATGTGAGTGCATAACGTGAAGTCATAATTATTTGAAGGTTGACTTTTTTTTTGTATTAAAAACACTTTTCTTTATTGGTCGGATGAATATGCTGATTTATTTGAGATGAGGAATTTTGGGCTTTTCATGAGACTGTATGCCAAAATCATCATTATTAAACACAATAAAGACCTCAAATAGGCTTTCCAGTACTGGCTGTGACAATGAAGTCTACAATATATGAAAGATTTCATTTTAATTCATTACATTATGGAAATAATGAACTTTTGCACAATATGCAAATTTTGCGAAGGACCTGTATAATAATAGGGTCGGACACTTTTAGTGACACTAAAACTGGGGGCTTCTAAAAATTCAGTTACAGAAATAAAATGTACATCACTAAAATAGGAAAAACGTTATTTTAATTTAATTCAATTCACGTTATTTGTATAGCGCTTTGTACACTACAAATCATTCAAAGAACTTACAGAAATTAAGTTTACAATATTTGTCGTAGCTTATCAGTGGTGACTGTCAGTTTATGTGCTATGGCAGAAAATGTTCAGAAAAGTCAACTTAAAAGACATAAAACAAACAGGACGATGAACACCTATTAACAGCAATTATGCAATCAACTTATAGCAAAAGTGTGTTCTGATATGTTGTCTCTGGCGTTAGGCATTCATCTGAGGTCTCTGCGGGCGTTGGCATCATCTCTTCTCCGGTGTCTGGATCCAGACTGGAGCTTGTGTAAATCCTTTACACGGGATGTAATCCCATTGGCAAAGCAGAGAAACAAATAGAGACATAATTAGCGTAGTGCTGTTCCAGCCAGTAAAATTAATTAGTTAACCCAAGCTAAAGAATAAATAATGCCCATTTGATCATATAGCTGCAGTCCAAAATTATGAGATGGGCATTATTTGAAGGCTTGGCCAAAGAGGTGTGTTTTTAATCAGATTTAAACGAGGAAGTGTGACTGAACCCCGAACCTTATCAGAAGGCTATTCCAGGTTTGGGAGCCAAATGCGAAAGCTCTACCTCCTTTAGGGACTGCTCATCCTAGGTACTATCAAAAGTCCCCAGCGTTTGGGACCTTAGGGAGTGTGTGGGTTGTAGCGTTGGTAGAAGATAGTAGGTACGCAGGGAGCTAAGCCATTAAGGGCTTTATAAGTAAGTAATAATATTTTGTAACTGATACGGAACTTAATAGTTGTAATAAGTTGTAATAATATTTAACAGTATTGCCATATACAGTATTTTCATTTAAATAAATGCAGCCTTGGTGAGCATAAGAGACTTATTTCAAATACAATTATTTTTCTAAGCTGTAAACAAAACAATGTTAATTGGAGTATGTTTTAAAAGAAAATAATGTTTAAAGTCATTTTACTTCAAAATTTCATGTTTAATGTTATGTGTTACCTAGGGGTTCAACGGTACACAGATGTCACGGTTCGGTACGTTCCTCGGTTAGGGGGTCACGGTTTGATACGATTTCGGTACAACAGGAAAAAAAAAATGAATCTACTATGCTAGGTTTCTTTTCATTTATATTGAACAGACAGTAGTACAAATATATATATATATGTCCACTTAGATGTGAAAATACTAATTATTATATTAAATTAAAATGTTATATCTGCAGTACATGTATACATACAAGGAATAAATTCTTGAAATATATTTGATTTAGTTAACAGATAAACAAGGAAAAAACAAACAAACAAACAAAAAAAAAAAAACAGTGTGACACGTTAGGTAGCCTATGCTGAGTTTCAGTTCATTTTTGTGACACTTAATTTGTTCACAGAAAGGGAAACTCAAATGGCAGAAAGTGACATCCTATATGGTTTCTTTATTTTACAAAAACACAATGTTTTGTTTTCATTGTGAGTGTACACAAATAAAAGTGTGTACCGACGAAACATGCTAACGTTACCGATCAGATTGTGCTACCAAAAATATATTTGCATTGTTTTAGGCTAAGTTCAGGGTAAGGGTAGGTGTGGACGAGTAGGTTTATTGTAGGGGTAGGTATGGCCATTAAAAAAAGGCTCAAACCACATGAATAAGATGCTGGTAGCACAATCTGATAGATAGCACAAATTGCGCGCACACACACAACACATACCAGTTAAAAGCATTGGCTACCTTGAGAGCACTGAGAACCTTGATTAGCGGGATCACGTGTGTTTGATTTAGATTTTGGATGCCAAACTGTGCAGAGCTTGCCCTCCAGGAATTGAGTTTGCGACCAATCCTTTAGCATTGGTTTCCCACATACGGGCCTGGAGAACCCCCAACAACTGCACATTTTAGCTGACCCCTATTGAACACACCTGATCAACTCATCCTCATTACGTGAAGACCCAGACCGCAAATGTGTGTGTCAGATAAGGGAGACACAAGATGCGTGCATGTTGGGCGTTCTCCAGACCATGATTGGGAACCAGTGTTTTAAAGTATACGCCTTTGTCAGTCTATGTGAGAGATGCATTCGGTCACTGTCTAGTGGGCTTTGTTTTCAAGTGAGCAAGTCATGGCATTCGCTGTTCTTCTGCTGGTAGTTATCAAACAGCACTTGCTTTAATGTGGGTGCCCCCTTCTGGATTGAGGATGAATTGCCTGTGTTTGTTGTAAGGCATCATGCACCGAACTGTGATGTCTGTACCGTGACGGTTCGGTATGAATACATGCATTGTTACACCCCTAGTGTTAACATGTATAATGTGTGTGTGCTGCATGTTGAAAATGTATTTAACACTTTTTCCATCATTAATACATTTTAGATGCAACTAAATTAATATGTTTGGACAGTATGCTTAATCATGTACATTCACAGTAATTTCAATGATTTCAGTGGCCTAATAAAAGCTGATTTAATAAATAAAAGGCCCTCATGGGCGCAGGCATGTTGAGATCACATGACCAGCTAAATACTACTTGCTTTATCTTGGTAAATGCCAACATTTTCGCTTCATAAACTAATTAATCATCATAGGTCATGGAAAATGGAGCAATTATTCTGCAGTGACATTGATCATCAAAAATAGTGAAATACTTCAGTGCCCCTAGTGAACCTTCATCAGATTATTAAATGGATTCCATGATGTTGTATATGCATAAAATGTACAGCATTTTTTGCAAAAATTCAACATAAAAACTGATGATGAATTAATTCTGAGTAATCGAGACTGCCACAAAACACTCCAATTTTGATGTAAAGCAAAAAAGCAAAAAAAAAAAAAAAGATTATATGAGCACACACAGACACACACTTCCTTTGAAGAACTGGGAATGCATTCAAGTCCTGCTTGGCATGGCAGACCGTGTTTGGATTCTCCCCTCATCCAATTAAAATGTATTGACGAGTATGAAAAGTGAGTGGGAGTCCATGTAAGGTCTGTGTCCCAGCTGGAGGGGGGCCAGATTACCTCCAGTCCGAAAGGGCACCAGTCATCTCTTCACTCCACAAACTTCAGAGTGACCAACACTCTTCACTCCTGACAGCCCATGATTCCCTCTCACTATAACAAATGCAGCTGGCCCTGTCAAGGCTCACAATGCCTTGCACATTGTTGCTCATTTACCAATTAATATGAACAGCAACAGCCAAGCTGCAGAGCTGGTCATAAATATGACCATAAGCACAATTACATATAGGGAAGACAGTAATTTAAAGAAAGTGGTAATGATTGAAGTGTAGCTGTGACAATCTCTCAGGTACTGTGTGTGTGTGTGTGTGTGTGTGTGTGTGTGTGTGTGTGTGTGTGTATGGGGACACTGTGACATGCTGTATGGTCAAATGGCACAACTGTCAACTGCTCACTGTGCAGCTGCTTTTTACCTTAACTAGAGGAACCTGAGGGAGTGTGTATTAGAGCTCTCGCAACCCAAACAAACCCAGCAGCTCTTTTTCATTACAATGGATTGTAAACAGCACACAAATAGGTATACACAGTTATTCTGCAAATAAAATGAATTCTCATACTGTATCAAATAAAACTGTAGACTTGGTTCTAAAACAGGAGCTGCTCAAAGGCAGCATTTGGGCTGCGCATTGAATGAAGGTTGGTTTTTATCCATATGGCAAAATAAATGTTTTTTCTTTTTTTTTTTTTTTTTTTTTTTTGGCCAAAATACTTTACAAATATAAACAGTGTGGCTTAATGAAATATATTTTCAATTGAAAAAGTATATTTTGATTCAAAACAATCTTATGTCAACATTACAAAACTGTATTTTAAGGAACAAGAAACTACCATCTCCAGTTGTTGAAAACAACTTTGGACATTAAGACTGTAAGAACTGTACGGAACTCTAAAACTCTAAAACTGTACTGAAAAAAAAAAATAGAAAGGGTACTAGGAATTTTCAGCCAATATATTATTTGTTAAGGTCAAATTCCTTCATGTTAATTCAATACATTGGGTTCTATATTATAGACTTTTCTTTGAGTGTATTAAATAAATATAATAAATATTTTAAAAAGGCAAAAAAAAAAAAAAAGTAAATATCAGTAACTAAAATTTATTGAAAAGTATTCACTCAGATATATTTTAAAATATGTATTTGCCTCAAAACATATCTGAAAAAGCAATTTTTTGTGTCATATGAAAAAAAAATGTTGGTAAAACCTGCCATTTTAATCATAAATAAGTAAAACTATTAACAAAACTATTTATGAAAATATAATAGGTGATGTGTTTATAAAATTAATAAATATGAAACCATTAATTTGGCCAGAAAATATTCAAATTCATAAACTTTATACATTTATAACATAAAAATATGCCCCAATAAATATGTGCCCTACTTGTCTCAATCAAATTTATGAGAAAAATACTCTTGTCCTGCCAGTCCAGTTAATCCTTTTGCTTAAAATCTTCTGCTCTTTTTGTTAATGTGCCAGTGTGCTTTTCTATAGCATCACTAATTGAAGCAATATATCAATGCTAAACTCCACTGAAATCAAATGGGAGTCAAGCCCATGCGCTTTGTAGGAAGAAGTAGAATTTGTATGACATAAGGAGATGCTGTAGAGTGCTCAAAATTTTCCACTTATGAGAGCTACAATAAGCCAGCTGCCCAAACAACAGACAACAGACAGCTCACCAGGATTTTGGAAAAGAGCCATAAACCCAATGGAGAGGGATTATCCTAAAAAAGGACAACAAAGAATGAGTTGTTTTGTGTTTTCATTAAATTGTGATACATCAATATTTCTAAACCACGATTGCTGATCAAACAGGATTTTTCTTGCTGTAAACACAGGCATCGGTCATGGGATCGAGCATGTGTGTGTGCAGCTGTCGCTGTACTGAGCTTTGATCTTCAGACCAGATAAGCTATATTTCATCCCACAGCCACAATGAAAGTGGGATGGGATACAACCTCATCCCTCTCTCCGAACACATGATGTGTCGCAGTCCCTCTCTATCTTTCTCCGGTGTTTTGGGTACTATGTAAATACCAGGCCCTGACAGAGTAAAGCTTGGAGAAATTAAGGTCAAAAGAAATAAACAGCACTTCTACAGCTGAGGAGAGAAATAAATAAATAAATCTTGGAACACCAAAAAGCAAAAAAGAAGAAGGCAGGTTGTCAAGCGAAAAAGAAAAGTGGTGTGAGAAAGGTATTTAGAGGAGACGAGTAAAGATTGGCAGCGGGAGCGAGAGTGTCAATAATAGGTGAGAATGAGACTAGAGTGTTTTGCAAAGCATTGTGGGTAAGATTAGAAAACAGAGAGAGGGGAGATGTTGGATCAGGGATTGTAAAGAAAGCTGAAATGAGGAAAGATTGAGTGAATGCAAGTTTCCAGTGTGGATTTGGAATGGTGAGATGTTGACAGCTGAAGAGACAAAATGACACATTACCACGGTCAAATTAATATCCTAAGTGTGAATGCAGCTACCATTCATCCAGGGTGTTTTCCTGCCTACGTCCAGCAGCCCTATAGGACAAGCCTGTTTGGATAATGAGTGGATGGATGAATGCAGCTCATTAATTAGCTAAATCTTATTACTTAGCACTCCCTGTAGTGATCCAGAGGAAAATTGAATCACTCACAGGATGCTCTGTCATAGATCAAAAGACTCAATGGAGTTATATTTAAGTTTCAGCAAGAGAACATATAGAAAAAAGAGACACACTTCAACAGTATAGAGTTATAAAGTTCATGTCATATAATTAGTTCTCTGGAATGCTTTGGTTTATATTGAAGCTTTTTAATTGCTTTTCATTTTAATTTTCTGAGCACATTTTTTCTTTCATGTTGGCTCAACTCTATTAACCATTACAAGTTACTCATCGTGTTGGACTATTTATTTCAAAATTTACATTAATTTTTTAAAAGGATATTTATTGCATGATTTGAGCAGCAAATTAACTACATGATGCCACTGTTTTCAAAATGTATTGGTGAATTAAAATATAAAGTATGTCTATATTTGAAGCACTGGAGGTTTGTTTGAGTGGGCAAATATAACAACATTTATTTGGAGCAGGATTTACCAGTGTTGTAGGGGACGCATTACAAGTTACACAAGTTACCTAATCGTATTACTTTTTCAAGTAACTAGTAAAGTGTGCATTACTTTTTAATTTACAAGGAAAAATCTGACTTAATTTTTCAAAAAAGTAACGACAGTAACTTTGTTTTCCCATTGACTGACTGACAGCTTTCCTGTCCTCATGTTGAGAGAAATTGTAAGTGCAGAAGCATTGTATGTAATGTGTAAAGATGATGGTTAGGCTGATGATACACAGGGCAACTTTGGCTAATTTCAATGGGCAACCAAGAGAGGCACAGGCCCATAACCCATTTAAAGTGTCCAGCTTGAAATTTGTTACCCATTCTCAGTGGCAAAGCGCCCAAGCTGACACTGCCTTCATAAAAATGCTGCCCGCAAATTGTTGTCCTGTTTATCATCAGCTCTTACTGTAGTTCTAGACTAAATGTGAGCATGCATTACTTCATCTCACTTGCACAAAACAGATCCAGTATTCCTCAAATGAATAAAAACTGTGAAAATGCAAACTCAGAATATGTCGCAAAGCTAAAATACTCAACATGCTAAATAACACAAATATCCTTATTATTAAATCCCTTTAATAAATCCATGTCTTGCTGTTGACAACTCATGATCCACCAACCATATTAATACAAAAAATTACTTTGATAAACTTTTTTTTTTTTTTTTTTAGCTGTATGTAGAGTGTTGAATTTTCTTCCCGTGTCCGGTTTTTAATTCAATCCAGAATGGTTTTGGCTGTGTCATTTTAAAAACTAAAACATTTTATATACCCAGATGAGAAAAAAAAAAGGTAATGCTAGAAAGCAACATAATGCATTCCATGTAAGTACCAATACAGTTAGATACCTTAGTGAGAATAACACAATATTGTAATGCATTACTTTTAAAAGTAACTTTCCCCAGAACTGTGACTTACTATTTAAACAGTGGTTTAGAGGTGAAGTAAGCTTATTGCCTGTCCTAATACCAACACTTGCCACCTTTCCCCTTGACCACTTGCCTACTTTCATGAAATATTTCCTGTATTTAAGTCACTGAACATGGTGAATGATTGATAAGCTAAGCCCTCAAATGCTGCTCTGATACCGCTTTAGAGAGATACCTAGGGATATATAAAGTATTTTATGGCACTGAGTTTTGCATTTTTTCAGACCTAGGTCAGTCTTGGACGACTATTTGTCAAGCCGCTCATGCTCCTAAGTGGCTGAGATTACAAATGTGGATATTGAGAAATGCCCTTTGAAACTTGTTTGAAATAGCCATTATTATTACAATTCCATTTGGTGTCAATAGTCACACAGAAATCACTCTTCACATTCTATAATCTATAAACAACAGCACATAAACAAATGCATCATTTTAAATCTCTAACTTGACTGTCTCCTGGAGAATGGAGAAGAGAGAATGACAGAGAGAAATAGTGAAGGGCTCTAGAATGTCAGTACAGGCACAAACTGAAAATCGTGTCCCTGGCTAAGAGGATGATTCAACATTATGAACTTCATCAGACGCCAGCTCTGATTAAGGAATGGCTGGAGGCTGTCACGGGCCATACCTTTTACTGGCTGCAATCTAGCAAGTTGTCTCTATGGCAAAACCTTGGTATTCACTAAAAAAACATACACTCAAAATGTAGAGAGTAAATACTAGAGGGGTAAAAAGGGACGGGGTGAAATGCAAATTAAAGTAAAAACTGAAGAGAAGACATGTGTCATGGGGAAAAGAATGAGCTAGACAAAAGAAAGTGTAAGAAGACCTGGAAACAGTGATAAAACGAAGGATACATTCAACCTCAGGTGCTCAGGAACGATTTCTGGACTTGGTCAAGTTTTTTCACAATAACCATATATATATAAAAAAGCAGTCTTAATGCTCAAAAACATGCCAGCTGAGATAGTTAGTTTGAAGCAGAGATAGATTTCAGGCTACTCAATGCTTCACGAAGCTTCATCCAAGCCCTTCGACTCACAAGGGTCATGCCTGGACAGACATTCCTTCACACTCACTGATTTCAAACACTGCACACACACATGCACACACACACACATCACATCGTCTCAGGCAGCTGCCTACCTGTCCCGTGGGTGATACTAAAAAACAGATCGATAATTCCAGGTGGAAGGAGGTCAATCCAGTTGGTGTATCCTTACATGAGGTGATTGGACCTCCAGCCAGAGCTGTTTTTCACCCCCACTAGCACTTCAGCAGCTGCCAGAGCCATCATCATCACTCACTTATACTGGATCCACCTGAGTACAAGCTGTTGACAAAATCCTCTCAGAGGTTCACTCACCCTATTTGCATTGGTGCTGTTTGTTACTGGTTACCTGTGTGTTACAGTGCAGCAGGGGGTCGAAAGCACAAGAGTAGCTTTCCTGCAGTGCCACTTTCCACAGAGCTAATGCTACAAGTGTTTCTTGTCAAGTATTTTTCAAGCACTGGCAAGATCTAGAAAAAGTGGCACCTTTACATAAAAATAACCAGTGGCATGGTCAAACACGCCAAGATTAACTTAAACAGAGTTGTCTCCACACACCACTACTATACTGGAAGAGGCATATCATTGACAAAACAAGATCACTCCCTAATGTAATCAGCTGTTGCGTCTCAAATACTTTTGCAAAAAAAAAAAAAACACACATAATAATAATATATATATATATATATATATATATATATATATATATATATATATATATATATATATATAACTTTACTATATATTTTCAACTTCAATACAAATTCTAGTACAGTAAATTTTTAAGTCATCATGTATTATCCAGAAGTACATTTTATTTTTAATGTGTTGACTAAGAAATTTGCTTACATGTAAAATTACTTGATTTTTTATTTTAAATGTGATATTCCATTTAAAGTTAATATATTTTTAAATAGACTAAATACAACTTCATCAGTATTATTCATCATTACATTTACATTTAAAAGTGTTTCAGTTTATGATTGCACGCTTGGCGGTATGCTATGGCCACATTTATGAAATTACATATAAATCATATACTACCACTAAAGTGGGTTTTAAAAACACTCATCAAATTAAAGCTAATGGCATTTAGCATAGAAATCTAAAACATGCAAATAACATCCAAAAACAATTAAATGTTCTAAAATGTAAGTACATTCTTTTTAAGTTTTTTAAAGGTATTTTTAAAAAGTAGCCTATATAAAAAGTCAAAATAGTAGCTAAAGGTATCAAAAAAAATGTAAAAGTCCAAATCAAGTCCTAGCACGAAATAGTTTTTTTCTTAGGTTGACAAAAAGGGGATATTCATCTACAGTAAATTCCACTATGAACAACTTTACAGGCAATTTTCTTTTCTTTCTGCAACTACACACACACCTATTAAGGAAGTTCCAAATGTTTTTGTTACAAAAACAAGTGAACAAGCAGATTTTAGAGAGTTTTGTTTTGTCCAATCATGATTGATGCCATCATGTTTAAGAGTGTAAAATGATCGCCCCCCCCACCCCCACCCCACGCACGGCACACACACACACACCAGAACCCCTTGTCCCTTCTACTGTCATAAAATATTACTTGTGTAGGGGTTGGGCTTACATTTAAGTAAATGTACACTGTTGCTCTGTAGCTCATCGGGACCCCCTGCTGGTTTGGAGCTATTTGTAAATATCTGTTGTCTGATTTGTCTGTATGCGTGTTGATCCATCCATTCATCTTTTACTAAATAAAAAACTTAGCAATTGAAAGAAGCCTCCTTCAATGGCAAATGGGTGAAAACTGACACATTCTTTTCCCAGCTGATGCTTCTAGGGGCATCCAGTAATCCTGACCAAATCTACTGCACTGACAGAATAATACAATGCACAAAGCAGCTTTTAATACAGTAGCTTTCCCCTGTCACCCATGGAGTGCAAAGGAGCCTCACTTTGAAGTTCACTCTGTAAATGAGCTGCCCCTCGGGGGCCCTTCCAGGCTTACTGGACTGTAGAGGGGGTGCAAACCAGGAGCAGGCCACAGGTCAGTAAAGAGGAGCCTTCATGGTAAAATTTCATAAGCATTTAGAACACTCTAAACATACACAACACACACAACACACACACACACACACACACACACACACACACACACACACATACACACGCACACACACACACACACACACAAAAAAAAAAAACACACACATAATCATCATCATCATGTATCATCATATTCCATACATTTGATTATAAACCTTATTATTTGGACCCTGATCGGATGTAACTATTGTAAAGGGGAGGATAAATACACAATCATGATGCACTTTCCATATTAATACACTGTTGATAAGAATGACAACTGCAAACTGATCAATAAATTAATGAGCTATATTACTTGGCTGTTTTGTTATCTAATACCAAAATGTAACTATTTATTTAACTTTGAATTCTCTTTAAGATATTACTGCTGCTACTTAGGTAAAATACGTCAATACTGCACCCATCCCTTGCAATAATCAAGCTTTGTTCTTTAGTAAAAATGCACTGGAACAACATATGTTGTAAAGCACTATATTAAATATAGCAAAAAAATTATATTTTTTTGAACTGATTCTGAAACTGCTAATTCATATTGTGTATTAAATATTGTATTTTCATGTGGGACATTATTGATATGACACACGCACATGCTTGTACACCCACACAAGCTTCCTTCCCCACTAGTGCTGGAAATTTCTTATATGTATAAATGTTTCTTTCAGCTGTTCCAGAATTTCTCGGAGACTTCTAAGAAAAAACAGTGCTGATAAAATGATGCAGAAGTCAACTGCATTACTTCAGGGATGCAAAAGTAATAACTAAATTAAATATATCAGATTTTATTCTGCACACAAATAACATTTCAGATGTAATTTTATTAAAAAACCTAATGTTTTTTAACCTATATATATATATATATATATATATATATATATATATATATATATACACAGACATGTTGTCATATAAAAAAGTGGTAAATCTACTTGTTATTTTTTCTCCCAAAGTACTGACAGTTTTTGTTTGTTTTTAAAGTACAAAATCATAATAATGGCCACTTTAAAACTATTAATGATAACGTCTCTAACCTGCAGTATAATATGAGTCAAGGGATACTTGAGCTTTATTGTTGGGTCTGTGGGCATATATAAGAAAAAGTGTTGGGAAACAACTGATATATACATTACAACTGCAGTGGGAGTAATTAAAACACACCAGTGAAGTATTTCATTACAGAAAGAATTGATTTATCACATTCACATGCTTGTGCAACCAGAATGACACAGTAAGAACCATGACACACTCGCATCTTTTGTAAACAGGAGATGGGAGATAATTAATGTGATCAGTTCAGGAAAGCAAAGGGACTGCAGCTGCTGAGAGGCTGCTCTGCTTCATCATCTGTAATGCATGAGAAGCCCTGGAGAATCACAGCAGTGCAGAGAAGAGAAGTAGTGATTACACTGTGGTCAAATCATCTCACTCAGATAGCCATGATTCCATCTCATCACCCTCAGGAACACCGATTTCATCAGCGCCTGCAGAGCAGAGAACATGGCTGTTACTGCGACATGTACACACACACACACACACACATATATATATATTTTTATGTTATCACTGTATATATATATATATTATATATATATATATATATAATGCTGTTCTAGACATTACCATGGTGTTTTTGGATGAGGTACGGTCTATATGTATGTATGTATTTATACATTATTAACACAAGAATCTGGTTTTAATTTAATTTACATTTATTATTTACTTAATTTGAGATTTAATTTACATTTTTCTAATTAAGTACATTCATTGCTGATCATCAGCCCAACCCACCTCAAAAAAAGGCTCTGATGCTATTTATATGATATTTAGATATAAAAAGTTAATGATCGGCTTGAAGAGGAGAAAAAGTGAGATGCTCATTTGCAAGGGAAATGTTTCCTTTATTAGTTAATGTCTGCTTTCACTTCACAGGAGGAGCTCTAATTGCCACTAAAGACATACAGCAATTTCCACCTAATTTATCCCTGGCAGGGCCCACAGAGGGCACCCACACATACACACAGACCGCACAAGACAAAGTCAAAGACCCACACATACACAGGGCAGCCCTCTCTGTCATCAGAGATATGTCCAATTATTACGCTCAGCTGATTAAGCCCCGCTTTGTGCTCTCAGATTAGCCAGTAACCATTGATCGGAAAAAACAGAAAATTCACCCGCCGAGCCTGAAAAGAAATATGGTTTCCTCTCATTAATTAAACACTTTAGATCCCTTATTCTCCCACTCACTCTCTCTCTCTATTATAGATTTTCATCCAATAAAATGTTTTTGTTTTTTTTTGGAAATAAAATAAACACCCTTTAATTACAAATACTAACATCCACAGATTGATACTAATTAAGAAACACTAGATAGTGGCAAATAATTTGACAGTAATGTGATGACTTAGGGCCACTTTTTATCAGATATATATTTAGTGTTTCTTAAAACTTCAGACACTTTTATGTCCCATGCAGGGGTTGACTTTTTATTAAAAACTGATTTAATCTTTTTTTCTCTCATCATTTATTTTTTAATACTTTTTAAAGTAACTTCTTTTAAATTTTATAACCTTATAAACTATCAAAAATCCATCAATGTAAATAAAGGTTGAAATTCATTTATTTGAAATACATTTGGATTATTTATTAAATGTACTTATTCAGTGAAAAATTTAGTATATTGTCAGAACTTTACTCTAACTTGTTGCAGAATTTTCACCATATTTTTATTATATATATATTTTATAATCCAGGGGCATATACAGTAATAGGTGTAAATCACTTCAAAATCACTTCTATATCACTTATTAATGGTTTAAATCCAGCTAAACATTTGGTGAAATTGTGCAAAAAGTAAATTATATGGAAATATAATTTTAAATGTATTATGAATACATAAAATGCCAGAAGTAAATCTTTGTCTAATTATAAAAAAGTGGAAATATTATATTGTTGTGTGTATTTTAGATACATGAAATACTAGACATCCCTATCTGAAATATACTGTTGCAATAATGTCAAGTGACCCAGTCATCTCAAGCTTTTAAGGTCTATCTAAAAACTTGAGCACTAGTAAAAATCTAATTTAGAATTAACATATCTGTGAACAATCTTATTAATGCATGGCTATTTTTGAATTGCCCACAAAATTGAGTGAAAAAATGAGAAGCATCTACTAGGAGGGAGCTAAGCGCTGGACCCATGCTGACCCGATAAATCTTGCTCCTGTGGTTAGTTAGTACACAACTTTCTCCACAATTGCATGAATGGTCAACAAGAAGTAAAACCAGAGAGCGGGACATCAATAATATGGCCAGAATATATCAGAAGATATCAAACATGGCAAGTAAAACGGTCCCACACAGTGCAGGCACATGTGCACGTATATGCTTTCTTAGTGGAAAGTGGTGATGGTGACTGAGGGCAGGGGTGAGGGCTCTCATTGGCTGGATCCTCAGATGGACTTGTGTCAGGAGGTAATCCCCGACCAGGACAGCTTGCGTAGGTAGGCTGGGTATGAAGCAGTCAGCAGTGGATCGTTTGGCAGCACAGCAACAGCAATGTAAACGGCATAAGCACTGATAAGCTTCTCAAAGATGCCCGATATCGCCCCAAAACTTAGCTGTTCCAATCAAAGAGCAGTGTGGCAGAGATAAAATGGCATCCTCAGTAGATCAGGACGGCGCTCAAGGGTGCTCAAATTCATAGTCCATCCCAGCGAAGGCAGTGTGGACCGCGTACCGTACGATAGTGCCTTGAATCACCACACCACATGTATGCAGTCAGATGTCCCACACTGTAAATCAAGATAAAAAGACGAGCCTTTACTATGCGCTAATTTTGACGGGTGATACTTCGATAAATGTACACAAAACAAAGCATACGGTAAAAACAGACCAACAAGAAAATGCTTGTGTACTTACATTGATTATGTGCATATATGATAGCACAAAGGAAGAGGATAAAAGGGACACAAAACAAGTAACACTATTAAAATAACGCGTACCACAAATATGATATTGCAATTTGTTGTGTAATGGTGTTGAATTAAATAAATTTGATTTGTAAAGGGTGATTAGTTCACCCACAACATGAAAATTCTGTCATGTTAATTACTCCACCCTCATGTTGTTTCCAAAACCTGTAGACCTTCATTCATTTCGGAACAAAAATTAAGATAATTTTTGATGAATTCCAAAGAGATTTCTGAACCCGCCATAGACTAGCAAAGGATCCTTACACGATCAAGGCTCAGAACCGTAGCACGGAGATTGTTGAAAGTCAGCATGAACCGGAAGTTGACAAACGGACTTTTCGCTCAGTGTTGTGACGTGCCTATTCCTAGCAGAAACGGGAATCCGAAATGCAGGGAAAATTGTGGGTGTGGCTTTAATTTCCAGACCCTAGCACCCCTGATGGATCTAGAAAAGTAGGTGTTTCATTCAGGAAATGGAGGCAGATCGAAACGCAAAGTTTACAATCGGTTGTTGAGGATTACTCGACCACATGAAAACGACCGCCCAGGCAGTTCCCTTTTCAATCGAGAAATTAGTAAGTGACCTCTCTGTTTATCCCTCCTTCTTCGAAATGTAAAAATGTCGAGCCAATCTGGGACCGTAACGAGGGAATATTTAGGGAATGGGAAAAGTGTTTTGTGAGTGCCACAACCAAAAAGCACCTCCTCGCCATCTCTCCTTTCACGCGCTGTCAATGCTTGCAAACACACAGGCAGCCTGTCTACAGATCAGTTGGAGGGCCGTGATTACGGATGCTAAGCAGGACACCCAAACCGTCAAAACCTACATCATCAGGAAAGGTCCTCCAATTGCAGAGGGGAGGGGCATTTTCAGATTTTGATTTTAAAGATTACGAAGCCAAAAAAATGTTGTGTGTGTGGATTGGACGTGCATGGATGAATTTGTTCCACCACCAAAACGATCAATTTAGGCAAACCAAAAGTAAATATGGTCAATTTTGATTTCAGTTGGACTTTAAAAATAATCCATGTGCAATCAATGGATCAACCGGTAACTGACAAAGCAACGCGAATACTGGTTGTGTGCAAAAGAAAACAAAAATAAGGACTTTATTCAACAATTCGTCTCCTCCCGCGTCACCCTGTAGTTGCCATTTTGGAGAGTGTCACGTACATAAAACAATGTATGCTGTTCTGTGGTCAGCAGCCACTGTATGCGGAATACGCTCTCGGATTGCATGAAAAACATGAAAAAAATGAAATATGAGAATAATATGAACAATTCTTAATTTGTTGTTCGAAGATGATAGAAGGTCTTACCAGTTTGGAAAATGACCTGATTGTTTACACCAATGCACGTAGAATAAGCCTAGTTGTTAGTTAAAAAGAAAAAGGACATATCATGTAAACATGAGCATGGTTTGAGTGCTATACAGGCCCATTTTCAATTAAAACACAAAACTTTAATGTTATTAGGATTTATTAGTGATATCGGTGTTTGGGGGGTGAAAAGTTTTTCAACTTTTTGAAAACACATGTTAAGTAATTTACTCAGTTAATCCTTTATGTAACCATAGCTTCAGCCAGAAGCAGATATTGTCAGGTGGTACACAACCTTCCTTGAGGGTTCGGGTTGTAAAGATTTTTTAACACTGACCAATATGGATCAGGTGTTCTTACCCTTTGGACCACAGATCTTGCAGTATGGAGGGTCGTCTCTCAACCAGATGAGACCGTGGAAAGAGAAGGGTGTCATACTCGGAGCGAAGCAGGAAGGAGATCATTTATAGGCCTCCAGTCTCCATAACTCTGCCCATGTGACCTTGTGATTTGTCCATGCTCCCTGGGATGTTTGTTCCACTGCTTTAGATAAACACCTCTGTTCCTCTTGAGCTAGGATTTCTGCCTGGACCATGCCTCATTAATTTTCCTACAACTGTTAAGGGGAACTCATAGACTGTGAGGAGCCAAATATGCCTGGGCAGAAGCCCGTGCTTGTACAGCCAGGATTTGAATTTTCCTGAGAGTCGGTTGCCTGCCGATCTTCTTCAACCATTTCTTGTTTTGCTTCACACAGCATCACTTGGCACCATCTTTTAGTGATGCATTAAACCACCATTCCCAAGCACTTAATAGGTCTGTCCTTAATGGATGGAATGGATGATGTTGGGAATGGAACAAATGAAACTCCATTAAATAGCCACTCTGGATGCCTAGTTTCCAAATTACACCTACCATATCAACACCTTTTTTCCAAAGTTAAACAAATTTGCAGAACAAATGGGGTTTGTATTCAATTCAGTTCAAGTTTATTTGCATAGTGCTTTTACAATACAAATCATTTGCAAAGCAACTTTACAGAAAATTAAGTTTCTACAATATTTAGTAGTAGCTTATCAGTGGTGACTGTCAGTTTATGTACATACTGTATGGCAGAAATGTATGGAAAAATTAAGATGCAAATCAAACATACGATTAACACTATTAACAGCAATTATTATATGATGCAATCAAACTTATAGCAAAATATGTGGTAGTTCTGTATGTTGTTTCAGGGCTGGCATCATCTGAGGTCCTCTGAGGGGTTGGCATCATCTCTTCTCAGGTGTTCTGGATCCCAGACTGAAGCTTGTGTAAATCCTAGTTGCCACAGGATGTCAATCAATTAGCGTAGCTGTTGTTTCCAAACAAGTAAAATTGAATTTGTTTAACCCAAGCTAAAGAATAATAATGTGCATTTGATCAGATATAACTGCAGTACAAGATTATGAGATCCATTATTTAAATGCTTGGCCAAAGAGATGTGTCTTTAATCTAGATTTAAACACAGAGAGTGTGTCTGAACCCCAAACGTTATCAGGAAGGCTATTCCAGAATTTGGGAGCCAAATGTGAAAAAGCTCTACCTCCTTTAGTGGACTCTGCTATCCTAGGTACTACCAAAAGTCCAGAGTTTTGCGACCTGGTAGAAGACTAGTTAGGTACGCAGGAGCTAACCCATTAAGGGCCTTGTAGGTAAGTAATAATATTTTGTAACTGATACAGAACTTAATAGGTAGTCAGTGCAGAGACTGTGAAATTGGGGTAATATGATCATATTTTCTTGACCTGGTAAGGACTCTAGCCTCTGCATTTTGGGCTACCTGTAGCTTGTTTATTGAAGATGCAGGACAACCACCTAGCAGTGCATTACAATAGTCCAGTCTTGAGGTCATGAATGCATGAACTAGGTTTTCTGCATCAGAAACAGGTAACATGTTTCATATCTTGGCAATGTTTCTAAGATGGAAGAATGCTGTTTTTGTAACATGGGAAATATGATTTTCAAAAGACAAGCTGCTGTCTAATACAACACACAGATTTGTGACTGTAGACGAAGTAATAGTACATCCGTCTCATTGCAAATTTTAATCCAAGAGATTCTGAGTACTGTTTTTTGTCCAATAACTAATATCTCTGTCTTATCCAAATTTAATAGGAGAAAATGATTTGTCATCCAATCTTTTACATTTTTAAAACACTCTGTTAGCTTAGATAATTTAGAAGTTTCATCTTCTCTCGCTGAGATATATAGTTGAGTATCATCAGCATAACAGTGGAAACTAATCCCGTATTTTCTAATGATATTACCAAGGGGCAACATGTATACAGTTCAGTAAAGACTTAATGGACAAAGCTTTTTAGCTCAGCAAGTTTGTGCAATATATATTCCATTTATTTATTTATTACATTTTAAAATATATTAAACAGAAGAGTAATTGTAAATAGTAAAAAATATTTTACAATATTACTGGGTTTACTGTAATTTTAATCAAAATAAATATATATCAAACTGTTATTTCACAGTGAAAATGCTTTTGTCAGAGTTTGACTGCAATATCAAGAGGCCCCTGGGCTATGTGGACTGAACTGTCTGCTGTAATTGAGTTGTGGAACTGGGAGGAGAAAGCGTGTTTGCCAGCTGTCAGTCGTAACTGCAGATTCTCTATCATTCTCTCCATCCACATAAACAAACTCTTACGGACAGACCTGCATGCGTTTTTCCATAATGCTCTGAGTAACATCATTCCACATGGAACGTAACATGACAGTATTATCTGAAACGACAGCGTAACAGACCAAGTGTGTATGGATTCACCTGATGTGGAAAATGAACCTGGGGTTGTCTACCTGTGTATGCAGGGAGCATATATCTACATGGTGGCCAGTGGGTGTTGGAACCGAGGGTCGGTGGCACCATAGATGCCCACATACCAAATGTCTTGTGATAGGCTTGTTTTAGAAAAATGTCTACACTGCATCTGGCAGTGGCGGATTCTGGCATGTGTACTGCACTAGGGCAGCTTTCTTCTCCCTCATTCTACTTAAATTTTAGGTGGTTTCTAACTTTGAATGTCATTTTAGGCATTTATTTACATGATAATGGTGTTTTGGGGGGCTGATGATGAAAATGTTTCAACTTTTGAACAAACCACGTTAAGTAGACTGCCCCCCTCCCATTTAAAAATCTCTAGACACACCCCTATGTGTATGTCGAGGGAATTTTACATTTTCAGTGATGCATAATGTGGTACCTGCATTTTTCTTCTATTCTGCGGTTGTTACACTTACCGGCCAAGTGCAGCATTTATGTTTCAGACTGGTGTCCTATGGACCAGTCCAATATGTTTTGCACAACAATTTATTGGCTGTATTATTATCATTGAGCAGAGTAAGGAAGAATTTGAACAACTCCATCTGTATATTATAATATGCTGATATACTTACCCCAACCTCACAACATCCGGTTTGCCACTGATTGATGCAATTGCACTTACCAAGTGCCCAATCACAGTTCATCATCCTTATACCCGACTTGCATTTGTGTGCCAGCTGTGACCGTGGTAGGGTGTGTTCAGAAGCAGGCCTCTCATTGGGCGAGAGATGGAGTCATGGTTGTCCTGGTAAAGGCAGTAATTGACAGCGATGTAAGCGAGGTGTGGAGCGACCTTTTCAGTGATTTTTGTGAAGCTTGCACAGTGACCAACAACGTGTTGCTCTAAAGGGTGAATGTGCACATCTTTATTAAAATGCTTGCAAAAAGTCGCATTGTCGATTTAACATCAACAGATTAGAGATTAGTTTCCCAATATACTAAAGAGAGACAATGCCTACAAATATAGTAATTGTGACAATTATTTAGTAATATACAATATAAATGTTCATTTTGGTGACTTTTGAAATGAAGCTGTTCAAAGGTGACTGGCACTGTATGTGTTTCATGCATGATCCTTGAATATTCCTATATGCGTATTGGCTTTGTACCTTGATGGGTTTTGTGAGCTGTGGTGTGCAGAACCTTTATTTTACAATAGGCTTGATTGCTTCAGAGGTAATGCTTGCTTCTGCTGTTCAAATCCATATCCCTATTGTTGTCGGTTCTTCCACTCCACGAGGGAAATCCAGCAGCCTCTTTGGCTTCCCCCATTACAAAGTCCTCTGCCAAAGTTTGCAATGATTAAATATTTTATCACTGCCGCTATACTCATTTGCAGATGCAGGTGCAGAGTGTGAGAGACACTCTTGAGAAGAATTTGACTAATACCTTGCACAACTGATCACAACAAAAAAATACAAAACATGAATTTGTGTTAATATTGCAACACTGATCCTCTCTCACTCTGTGTTCCTCTGATACATCACAGGAACAGGAATCGTATAGTCATTGAGCTCCACCTACTGTTGATGAGACATTTATAAAGAACTTGTCAGATGATGATGATGATGATGATGATATTAATAACAACAGGGTAGGAACTGTAATTAACTGTACAAATAAAAATCAAATATCAAATATCACATCAAAATGTATAATCTAATAGTAATTATTAATGCACACAAATCTTATATAAACACGTTTGACGAATAATGATTGGTTGAATAGAATGAAATAGGCCAAAATATTCTCTACCAATACGCACTATTGTTATTATTATTATATTTTTCTAAGCAGCACAATTAGATAGAAAATCAGGTTCGAATTTTATACTTGATTTGGTAATCCTACTTTTATTTTTGTTTTAGTGGACAAAACATTATAAAACTCAACATCTACCGATTTTACTCATAAGGGCACAAATGAATGCTCAAATACGGAGGAAT
>NC_056605.1:10376947-10402217 GCF_018340385.1 Cyprinus carpio
TTATTTCTAAGCAGCACAATTAGAATATGAAAATCAGTTAGTCTAATTTTTATACTTGATTTTAATTCCTAGTTTTATTTTTGTTTTAGTCTGACAAAACATTAAAACTCACATATACAGATTTTACTAATAAGGGCACAAATAATGCTCAAATACAGGAGGATTTATCCATCTTGGAAATGGCCAACGCTTCAAATGGTCAGCCTGCAGCTCCATCTGCTGGCTTGGCTGTTGCTGCATAATCACTGTACTGGGTGTTTTCACTGGCAGCACCACCTAGTGTTTCGACTAAGATTTCAGTGAAGAGGCTGAGTTTCACTGTTTTATTTATGGACCATATTCACTGAATTGTGGTGCCATTTTTGTCCCCAGGGACAATATTGCAAAATATGCAGAATTTAACTCACAATACATTTTATTAATTACGCAAAGTGTCCTGCGCTATCTACCATTTGGTAGATGTCCCAGTCTCTAACGTTACCATTTTACATGAAATATAATGTTTAAAATCTCAGAAACCTTTTTATTTTGATTTTTGTGGTACTGCCATATCCCGTGCTTTAAATACATTTAGGATATTCAAAATAATATACTATTAATTTGAGAATAAATACCAGTTTTAGTCCCTGTTCCTAAGGTTGGTTTTCACTCAGTCCTGTTACTAACAAAACCCCTTAGGAAGAACTAATCCATAGATATTACATTACTGCAGTATTCGAAAAAATATAAAACACATTACTTGCAGTTCTGTCTGTGACATCCAAAATTGTCACAGGGACAGAAACTGCAAGTACATTTTTTTTTTGTATTAGACCCATACATGGAATGGCATTTGAGCGTATCCGGTGATGTAAGAAACAAGATTCCACAAAAAAAAAAAAAAAAAAAAAAAAAAAAAACTTGAATTACCACACATTATTTTAATATTAATTGAATTTAAATTTATTATTTTCATTATATTAATACACAAGCCGTACTCATAAATTATATTATATATAAAATAGTCATATACTCTAAATATAACCTAACAAAAACTTTATTTAACATGATTTGGCTGATTTTTTATGTTGTTTGTTGTTTACAGTGAGGTCAGCCTCACTAGTTCATATCAACACTGCAATCACTGCATGAACAGACGTATCTAGCCGGGACAGTAACACCTCACGGTGTAGTAATAATGGATACTCATTCCTGTTACTATTTTTTTTTCTTTAAAGGGGTCTATTATGCAAAAATCACTTCTTTTTCAATCATTTTTTTTTCTCTCTATAATCCCAATAAATCAGTCTCTCAGAACAAGCAATTCCAGATTTCTCCCTAGGTACAGGTCACCATAGGGGAAAAGTCCTGCCCATTTGTGATACTCTCTGCCATAGACACAGGCTGGAGTGAGAAGCAGCAGTCTTCCATTGCTGGAAATATATACCAAAGAGGCAATACAAGTGTTGTGTTTTGGGATGCACCAATGAACAGTCCCTGTCTCCTAATCCTCCTCCCTTGATTTGGGGGTGCATCAGGTTGGCGGGCTTGAGTCAGTGGCAGCAGGTGGGCTTGACGTAGGATAGGCCGGCGGGCTTGACTTGGGAGCAGCCACCAGGTTTTACAACGGAGAGGCCAGCGGGCTTGACTTGGGAGCAGCCGTCAGGTTTGACAACGGGTTTGACTGGGGAACTGCCAGTTCATACCGTCAATATTACACTTGGTTGATAGGAGGAGTCATTGCATGGTTGGAGCAAGAAAAATGTGTCTAAAATACATGCGCATAATTTCAGCTGAATGGTATAAATCGCTCTCTTTAACAGAGCAGTTAAACTAAATATACGTATGTAAAATAACTTTGAAAACAACACTTGTTAAAGAGCGATGTATTTTATGTGCATCTTGACTGATAGTTCAACCATGATTTATCTAAAATTAGATGCATTTAAAATCACTGTTTCTGTGTGCGTGCTTTGGATGTGTGAGCACATGGGCATATAAACAAGATAGTCTTTGTATGACCAGACAATTTATTCATATCCAAAACAAGATGATATGGACATTACAGAGTGTTAAATATCCTCATGCAGTGCATGTTTCATTCATCCTCGAAGCCGGAGGGCGCTCTCGCGCAAAGTCCAAAACGGCCCAATAAAAGTTACGACGTGCTGGATAACCCTAATATGGACAAAGGCATCCCACTATTGCTGTAGCTAAAATAGGTAATTTCAGGTAATTTCGAGGTAATAAATATAATATATGAATAATCCAGTGCTAATTGACATAACATTTAACACAGTATAAATGTTCTGTGCCTTTGGAAACAAATCCTGCAGAGGTGAGAGCAGATCCATTGCTGGCTGTCGAGTTAAGTTTTCTACAGCTGCTTTGAAAAATAATCTAAGCAGCGAGAGTCTGCCGATCACGGCCAGGAAGCAGCAGTCAGTGTAGCCATAATCATGTAATCACTGTGTCGAGGATCTATGGGCCCGGAGGCCCCAAAGCTGAAAGTGAACGCCAGAAAAGCAGCCGACCTGATGGATTTCTGGCCATGTTCTGAGGTCCCGCGCTTGATCAACTTGCTGGTTTGTTTAACAATCCTTACTGAAAGTCCCTTGCTACCTCGGGTGGTTCCCACCTCCTTAAAAGTCAGTCATCATCCCTGTGCATAAGAACAATAAACCCTCTTGCCTGAGTGACTATCGCCCAAGTTGCCTTCACATCAATAGTCATGAAGGTCTTTGAGGGACTGGTAAAAAACTACATTTGCCTCCATATCCTGGATACTCTTTAGACCCTTTTCAGTTTCTCGCTTCCAATAGATCCACTGAAGATGCCACCATCCTGCACTCTTTCTCTCATGCACATTGATGCACACAACCATGTAGCTGTTATTTATTGACTATAGCTCAGCTTCAGTACTATAGTCCCCATCAAACTTGTTTCCAAACCTATAGACTCTGGCTCCAACTCTTCTTCACTTATACTGATTCAGACTTCTCACCGCAGACCTCAAGTGGTAGTAGGCTGTCTTCACTCCTCCAGCTCCATCACACACCCTGAACGTAGGAGCCCCATAGGGCTGTGTCCTGAGTCCCCTGCTCTACTCTCTCTACACAGATGACTCTGTGTCTTCCCACAGCTCCACATCTATTATCCAATTTGCTGATGATACTGTGGTTCTGGGCCTCATTTCCAACAATAATGAGACCGCATACCTGGATGAGGTAGAGAAACTTACATCATGGTGCCAGAACAATTGTCTCTATCTGATTGTGAGCAAAACTAAAGAGCTGATTGTTGTCTTCAGGAAGAGACAGCAGCAGCCCTTTACTCCTCTTATGATCAGCAGGACCCCTGTGGAGAGGGTGAGCACCTTCAAATACTTACCCCAGTTGCTCCCCGTGCGCTTGGAAAAATTTTTTTATATCTGCCCACTGCTCCGGTGTGTGTTTCATGGGTGTTTCACTCAGGGCCGGCGCTAGCCATTTGGTGCCCTAAGCACAAATGCTTGGCGTGCCCCCCCCCCTCCCCAAACCAACCAACCACCCACCCACCCACCAACAAAGAAAGAACTAACAATCCGATTTAAATTATAATTACACAGATTTGAAAATTCCATTGGCTAATTACAGGGCCTAACATTAACCCAACTGATGGAACTAAATAATAACTGAACTTGTACCAGTTTTTTTTTTTATTTTCAATATTATGGTGAAATTAGATCTTGTGTTTGTTGAGTTAAAACCGAAGTTTTAACTTTTTTATAGTTGTATAAGCATAGCAAGCATCATCGCAAAAACGCCAACAAAACATAAGAGTTATACCTACCAATCAACATTAGCCCTCTCACATTCATGACCATGGCATGGTGTGTATATTTATTACACACAAATAATATCTCAGGTTGATACTGTCAGCACTTTGTTACTCGTCTCACAAGTGGTAATCTTGGCATTTCGACTCTGAATTAGGTGCGATGCAACATGATTAAAACGGTATCAAGACTGAGTGTGTCCATCTTAGACATATAGCTAGACTAGCGCCATTCTATCGTGCGTTGCTTATACATGCCTTTATTACATCACGGTTTTTTGATTATGCAATGCACTCTATCTTGGTTCTCCAAACTAAATCAATCAAAAAATGAACAATATATACAAAATTTAGTGACGGTACTGACAACATACAACCCAATTCTTACAAAATATATTCTCCAGGTACTCTCTGATTTACAACTCTGGCAGGGCCAGCGTACAACTCACGTATTTGAAAATTGTCAAACACAGATCTTAACGATATACAGCTATTCTGGGACGGCTGCCCTGCTTATGCTCTGCAGTTTAGTTCACTGCTCAATAAAGTCAGCTCGTCTACGCCCATTTGTGCAGCAATTCGACAGGTCATGCCATTCTCCAGCAGCCCTCGATATAAATTAAAGTCTTATTGGACAGCCGAGCATTCTCGGTTTCAGTGCACCATTGCAAGTCTATGGAATGCTTTTACCAACAGAAAGTAGGAGACTCTACAACATTAGATTGTTTTAATCATGTCCTTTAAAGACACACTCTTTTTAGAGCTGGTTCCTGTTAATTTGAATGTGTATTGTAAATTGATTTTTATACTGAAATTTTATTATTGATGTTCTTCTTGTATACTGTAGGCGCTTTGAGCTAAGAAAAGTCTCGTTAGAAATAAAAAATGGTAAGGTGTCTTATTATTATGGATACGTCCGTAATCATACAGAGAGAACATAGTTGTGTACCTTGTATCTTTTGCTCGTTTTCTTCCTCTTCTTCTTTTATTTATTTTTGTTATAAATAAGTGGCACCTGATAGCTTTGGATTCTTTTCCTGTCCATCTCTGTTTTATTTTGCCAAGACTCGACAAAATACGATTCCCATCCCCCAAACACTGTTCACGTCACGACCAGAAGTCAAGACTAAACCCCCCAATTTCACCTTGGTTGATCACAATAATCGTTTTGTATACCTATTTTTTTATTAGCATTTTACACGAATTCAGAAAAACAAAATGTGCAGGAAACTATATTTGGAAGAGAAAGTCGAGGTGGTGACTTGAAATTTTAGCCAAAGACTATAGAATACCCAAAGACATGTCACTCGTATAGTTCTGATGGGGAAAAATGCAACGCTCAATATGGCCGCTCAGTCACAGGAAGCCCCCCGCTTTCTGAATGAAGGAAGCCAATCACTAACCCGCTCAAGTCAGCGCGTCACCTAGCAGCTGCAGTTTTAGAAAATCCTCAGGCTATAGAAACAGTCAGGGGTCTGAGGGCAATCAGGGGGGGAAAGGAGATGAGAGCATGTCCTGCATGATCTAGCCAAATAATCAGACTTTTTTTATTAAAAGACTATTGAGCAAAATAAACAACATATGATACGTGTTATCAGGATTCTTTGGTGAGATTCAAATATGCAATTTATCGCCAAGCCTATGTGAAACAGTTTTGTCGAGATTGATGTTGCCCATTTAAGGGACAGGAATAGTGCACTTGGATGCCGAGAGGGCATTTCAACGAGGGCCGACAGATGACATGACTTGTCTGAAAGGGACTTGCTTAGCCCACTACTTCATTAATTCAATGGTAGTGCGTTATACAGGGTCACCCCCACCCAGTCAACCACCCCCCCTGCTCCCCTTTCCCCTTCTCAAACCGCTTCTGTGCCACAGCACTGTCTCAAGCACGCATGGGCACCTATGTGCACAACTTCCCTACACAGTGAAATGATCGATATAGAAATAGATAAAATGTCTAATAAATTCCTAATAATTAATCATATTTATTATTATTTTTTCTTACCAGCTATCATTGAAAAAATGCGCCCCCGGGCGGCTGCCCGGTTTGCTTGCCAAACAAAAAACCGCTACTAAGGTGACCGGTCCACATTTCAATGCTGGTTATATATCTCTCTATATAATCGTTTAGTGTGGACAAATAAAAATTGTTGGAATCTTGAAACTATTCTTGCCTTATGTGTTTGTCATAAACCAATCGTAAAATATCATTACAAAATCCAGAAAAAATCTGATAGAAACACAAATTATGGTTATCATCCAGAACTGTATTGATTTCTTTTCAAATTAAAATACATAAGGAAAAAATAAAGCCGGTCAATTATACAACATTATTATTGATATTTTTTATACATTTTCTGTCCCCCCATTTCTGTGTTGTCTCTGGTGGCACAAACATCATTGTGTAAGTGTTCTTAGTCTCGTTGATTTTTATTCACTAGTATTCAGATAAAGCAAGGAAATATTGTTCAATGAGAGTTTCGAATAATATATGAATGCTATCTACGCTTTTTCATTTTTCCCATATTTATTATTATTATGATTTACATTATTGCAATCAAAATTGAGGAACTGACAAGAAGTGGGAAATCAGTATAAATTCAAACGATGAGCAACCTTCCGCTTACCCCACATTATTTTTACTGGCACATTTCAGATTACTGTTTTAAAAAAACCCTTTCTTTTTCCTTTTAAACCCTCCACTTGACCTTCTTTGCTTTTGCCCTTCATTCTAAAGCAACCAAATACATCTTAAAGATACCCCATAATCTTATAACTCTTATCCAGTTTTATAAATACTGGACAACAACCCTTCGCAAGCATGTAGAGGTAAGCTAAATAATTTGATCACTGAATCGGTGGTTAACATGAAAACTTGCCAGTTTTAGCAAAAGGATTTGCCACAAATTAGCCAAACAGACAGTGGTGCAGGGGGTTGCGTTATGTTCTCGTCTGCGATTAATATCGTAATTGCTTGTTTTAACTATGTGCAATTTGACATATCAGTATTTTGCCAAAAAAACAAACAAAACACTCATACAGAGTGCTGTGGAAGTCGAGTAGTGCGCGCACATTTTCACAAAAATTAAAGATATAGGGGCAGAACATTTATAGCCTATATTTTATCATTTTCCATATAGTAATCAATATCACATGAAGGTGCCATTTTTTTCCTCCATAATTCAGCATTATTACATATAGATTTTTTTTCATTTATTTATTTATTTATTTTTTTTACAACAGTTTCAATATAAACAAAAAGTTAATTAAGAGACTTGGTTTTAGAACCGACATATTGCCTGTTTTTGCTCTATTTCGACAACAAAAATGATTCCAAAAACAGCCACCATAGCACAGGTTTGCAGCTCTGGTGGCAATGACGTGTTTCAGTTCCTGAATGAATCAACCATTTAACCTGATTCGGTTTAATCGCAATGACTCACTTATTAACAGTGACTTGCTGACACCTACATTTAAAGTATTAATTTATTTAGGGTGAACATAACTATTAAGCTCACGTACCCATTAAGCACTACCTCCAGATTTGAGCTCAAATATAAAAAAATAATGTATTATCATAGGCTACTTGTGTCTTAACAAATTGATGTGTTTGTTACTACATACCTCCCTGTAATTTCAATTCAGAATCCATTGCACACTGAGATATGAGTCTCCATGTGTTCACACTGTCTGTCAGCCATTTTGAAGCTGTCTTCCAAAACTTTCACCAAAAGAGGAGCCCTTTAAATGTGCATTTTTTTTAGATGTTTAAGCCTTTATTTGGGTAAGTTTCACTACGTTTGTATTGTCAAATTAAGATATTAATGTTTAGACTTTTGCCTATTAGTAACCTAGGAACTTGGATGTGGGAAATAATTACAGTTAGATCCAAAAGAAGTTTTAGCCACACAGCGCAAATGCTACCGACACAGTTAAGCTGACTAGCTCTATTAAGATTGTGTGCTACGCTAATATACAAATATAACTTCACAGACATTACTGGCTTGTACTTTTAATCCATAAAATTGTAAAATGGACATTTTATGGTTGGTCTGTTGTTTTACACTGCTTGTAATTTTAAGGTGAGCTTAAAAAGGGGTGGGCACTACTACTATTAAAATCGCACCAGTGTGACTCAATAAGAAAAAGTATCATTTCATAGATACTGTTAATAATAGTTGTTCATAATAAAATATGTACTTAATACATGACCTAGATTATTTATTTTGCAAAATCTTGTCATTTTAATAAATATTACTTGAAATTTATTAAAAATTGTTGCTGCTCCAATTAATCTCAGTGTGTTCCCTTTAAGCTCTTCCACATTGAACGTCTATGTAAATACTTCATAAACAGACTTTAAATATTAAGTGATGGTTGTTAATTGATTTTCTATGGAATCTCTCAACTCAAATCTACAAGACGGGCTCTGACCTTTTTGGCAACAAGCATCATCTTCTCCAGGCTGTAAATCAATTGAAAATCGGGGCAAAAAAATTTGTGTAGCCATACGAGAACTATAGATAAATTGACATCCATTTAATAGAGGCTTCATAATGATGCTAGTTTCTGTGTGCATCCCCATGAATGAAATGTTTTAAAATTGGTTTGTTTTTATTTAATTTTTTAATTTGTCTTACTTAGCTGAACGCAGACTAGAATTTTGCTTAAATGACACTTTCACTATGAATATACTGTATAACTGATCAAATTAAATGCCTTGTTGCTTGATTTTTGTGTTCGTGTTAATTTCATTTTTTTTTTTTTTGTGATTGACTTGTGTACATTTAAATAAAATATATTTTTCACTTATTCGTTAAAAAAAGGTTTTTTTAAAATAAACTATATTGGTTTTATTTATTTTTTTTTTATTATTATTTTTTTTTTTTATATGAAACTGACGTGAGCTTAATGGGAACCAGGGGTGTGCTTAAAATGGTGCAAACAGGTACCCATTAAGCAAAGCCAGACTTTTCTGCATTAATTATTGTAATACCTCTTATACTTAAAATGCTTTTGTCATTTAAAATACACAATTAAATATTTTTGTGTGAGAGATTAATATTTTATGTTACATAATGTTTGTACTGAAACCAATATCTTGGTGCACTAAAAATCTCTCAATGTAGATTTTGGTGAGTTCAAATAGGTACATTAACCCTATTTTTTTTTTTTTTTTTTTTTTTTTATTTCAAACGAGTATTCACATTTTATGTCTTATATATCAAAAAACATTATTTCTGTGTTTTGTAAATGCAGGTCCTGCATTTAACAGTGTGTGTAGAATGCATCTAAATGCAACTTCCGTTTGAACAAGTGAGGGGTGTCAAAACTGGAGGTGTTCCTGGAGGGCCACCGCCCTGCTGCGCAGTTTAGATACTTTGATAGTTTAGACACCCCTGGCCTATCCCCATTTTCTGCCTCCCTCCCACTGTTAAAAAAGTAATTTTTACTATTATTTTAACAAAAATTTAAACAAGCTACGTTTCATTTACCTTACTTGAGTAGATTTTTATACTGGTACTTTTACTTGTACTTAAGTAAAATTTCATTAACGTAATGGTAATTTGAGTAGAACTATTTTCGTACTCTTTCCACCTCTGCTGCAGTAAAGTAACAGGGGAGTCAGGCCCGTGGTTCAAGGTAGTGAACGGTAGACACCGTAAGCTAAGCATGCGTGTGAGTGAGGCACTAGTGCCTGTTACTTTCTGTGCCGAGTCTTCAGAGCCTTGTGGTCGAGTATTCTCGGGAGCTTTCAGTGAATCGCGTCTCAAGGCTTGTATTGCTTTAGAGCAATGATGTCATTGACTGGTTCAGGAAGTGGTTTAGAATCTTGTAAATTCACAGTCCTCTGCCCTGTTAAGCCTTCTAACACACGGCCAATGATTTTAGTTATCCTAAAAGATCATCGCTGGTCACACTGTGCGACATGGATCTAGTAACTTGGGTAGGACATGCATGTAGACTGTACGATGATGTCACCTATTGACTCGTAGGCTACAACTACGTTTCTATAGAAGTATAAAACGTCATTAGCATGCACTGGTGGTAAACAACAAGAGCATAATGAATCACACTTTGACAGCTGGAAAGGGGGAGCGGCGATAGTGGACGAAATAAGAGCCTGAAGTAAGCAGTTTTAGGTTTTAGCGCCATGTCGCGTTTGATTTCATGTCACATTTTTATGGGTTGGGCAGTGGGTCATAACTGCAAACACATTGTGGCAATGATCATGATGAATTTTCTGACACTGACAGAAAATTATTGTAGGCTATCTTTGGTCGCAAGGACTGTGACAACGCTGTCTTTGAACCTATCCCACTGTACGACATATGACCACCGATTAGGAGTCCATTGATCACAGAAATCGCCACGATGCCAATCGTCGATGCCATTGTTTCACGATGCCAATCTTTCATCTGGGAGAGTGAAAAAACCTTTAACACCCAGCCACTTTCCAGTTTTAGACTAATAGTATAGCCCCTCAGGCTTATTTGAGCAAAGACTTGATTTACACACATTTCATTTGCCAAATTAATTTCAAGCTAATACGTTTATTACACATTTATGTTATAATTATTTATAACAATCATTATAGGCTATCACCACTAGAACATACACATTATATTCATATAAACAGATTAGTCTATGTGGAATGTTTTTTTTTTTTTTCAGGGCCATATCCGCTCACTCGTTCCTAAACGTAATTTTTAAAACCTTAACTGGGGCAAAATACAGTGTATCACAGATCAAATCTGGAGGCTGTTTCGTAAAATGACGCTAAGAAAAAAGCGGGGATTAAAGTCCAAAACCTGAACTTAGCATAACCTAACAAATCAATCGAGACTAAAGCGACTTAATAAACAACCTTTTAAGTTCACGCAATCTCACTAATTTGATCCCAGGTTCAATAAGTCAGGTCAGGATAATTGATGTGCACGCTTATTCTTTAAGCAGCCCTTAACGTCGATCATGTTCAAATCGATCCACAATGGCAAACAGTGATTATTTGTTCCTGTTTAATGCTTTGAATACCCTACTGTCTTTTCCTCAGTGCATAACTGACACGTCACAGGTATATTTTTCATCTGTAAATGTTACAAAGTCATCCAAATATATCAATTTTGCTGTCAGGAGTGGGTGAGACTTACGTATATATATTTGGAAGAATTTTGGAAGCAAATGGCACCCATTCGGTTAAATGACCCTTAGTTATTTATGAATAAAGGCCATTTTCACCATATTATATAATATATAGTGAAATGGCCCTTATTAATTTATTTATTGGAAAATTAACGTTTAAAGTTAGTTGATAAACAAAATTAGCTGATATAAATTAGATGATAGATAGATAGATAGATAGATAGATAGATAGATAGATAGATAGATAGATAGATAGATAGATAGATAGATAGATAGATAGATAGATAGATACATAGAATAGGTTACAAATCTGCTTTTGGCTCAGAAGGCGCAAACACTGTGTTAGCTTAATGCGGATACTTGCACTGCATAGGTTTGCCAGTAGAGGTCAGTGAATGGAAGCAGATTAAAAAAATGTATTTAAACAGTTAATATTGCAAACAAAGAAGATCATCTTTAATATTCCACAAAACAAAAGAATAGGGTCTTTAGTACCACACGACTGGGGTCTTTGGAAATTATTATGAATTAAATAAATTCTGCAAATCATTTCAAGCATGCCAAGTAAGTAATTTGCCAGCTTCTATTCTGACTGGTTGGTGACTTCCATTCTTTCTCTCATACACATTTGTTTTTCTATCATGGTGGGGTCTTTGTTCAGACTAAGCTACAATGATTTTCTATTCCTCTACCCTTAACCCCAAACCTCACCGAAACCCCTTTTGCATTTTTTAAAACGTCTAGTATGTTTATAAAGCTGTATTCCTTGTAAGACTGTTGATTGTTCCCCCCATGTGTGGGTAATTTCAGGTTTTATTATCCTTGTGGGGACATTTGGTTCCAGCAATGCAGGAAAAAAAACCTGACTTGGGCACCTACACACCACACATTGGTTTTTAAGTTTTATGGGGACTCTCCCCTAGACATAAAAATAAACTATATTCTAATCCCCCTAAACTAACCCTATCCCTCACACTAACTTTCTGCATTTTTTACATTTTTGATGAAAACATTAAGTATGTTTTTAAAAATATTTTAATTATGAGGACTCAGGAAATGTCCTCTTTAAACAGATTTATGTTGTTATAACCCAGTGTAATGCCTGGTTTGACAACAATACAAATATGTCCCCCATAAATCACGTAAACATGCGTAAACAAACACGTTTTAATTTTCCCCATCACAGTTCTCTAAAACTACTCAACTAAATAAGAGCCAAAGTTAGGGTTAACATTTAATTTTATTCAAATGTGTTGAGGTTGTGCTGTGAAAGAGACAAACACATTAAATGGCAGATGAAGTCATCTGAATGAATGTCATAATCATATAGTATTCTAAAAACAGAATATCTTGAGCTGTGCTGCCACTGATTAAGAGGAAAAATGTGGGGGGAAAGTGCTGATCACACGGCCATTTCGAAATAGTGAAGAGGTACAGGAAACATCTATTTATTAAAGCCCCGAGCAGTTACGAAGACAGCTCTATGGAGACATAATGTCTCTCATTCAATTACTTATTAATCATATCTTTATTCTGAAGAGCATTTGTTCATTTCCATGCAATGCCATAAAAGAATTCCATTCATTTTGGCCGGAGTAAGCGCCTGTGCTCACTGCCATAACATCAGCTCTCAGAGCTCCAAAAACTAATCATGTCAGGCCATATCCGCTTTAACCTCGGCCCTAAAATGCTGCTTAGTGCACTGATTAAAAACACACTGAGTCCTCGGTTCATTCGATTAGGTTCACCTGCGACCTCTTTCCATTGCGTCAGGAAACATATACGCATCTGTACAACAATACGAGAGGAGCTGAAGCATGTGAGAAACTCCATCGGCAATAAGAAGTGACAGATGAGTTTGCCGTGGACATGACATTCCCCTCAGCTTTTTTTCATTTCTCTGCCAGACCAGACATGCTGATTCTTCAAGAGAGAAGGAGTCAGAGAGTCTGAAACTAAATAGACATGGTACGTCATTCATTAGCAGAGAGTACAGCTCGCTTTCTCCCTCTGGTTTCCTCCTTCAGAATCCCATTTCTGCTCTTTTCTCCTCTCAGTCTCAGGAGTATCTTAAATCTTCACCAGGCTTGTGTAGAATCTGTAATTTGAGGTGAGCTCTTTATTGACTGCAAAGGCAAGGTCCCGAAGGATAGTGGACCATGTCTGCGCACTTTACCCTGTGTGTGTTTAGTTTACTAGACTGCTGTAATAACCTGATGTGACTTCCTGTTTGGAAGTGAACCAATTACTTTTGAAACTTCAGCATGGAGGCTTAGTGAAGTACAATATTAAAGCGGAATGATATAACATAAATCTTTCTCAGTGTCTGAGGTCATTTTTTTTGTCCCTAAAATGCCTGAAGAAGTCTTTTGACTGAAACACTGGGCACAAAATGTTGTCACAATGTTGTTATAGTTTGGTGCAGCTTTTTTGCAAATGTCCTAGGAAAATGCTGCCAAAACATGATGGTGCAGTCAAATGTATATTTTTATTAAAAAGTTTGTTTGTTTGTTTGTTTTGTTTTTTATTTATACTGTGGCAAATCAGTGGCTACAATCAAATATTTAACTTGTGAATTTTGATTATTCATATCTTTGTAAAATGAAAAGATACATTTTCAATAGACACTAATACATCACTAAAACATTATGAAAAATGACAAACAAGAATAATATCATAATAATTATATTTACCTACAGGTAAGGCGGGATAAAAATGGAATACTGATAAAGTCAGCTGTTCTGAGATACTTGGATCAAATGTAGTGTTGATGTAATTTGAGGAAATATAAAGTGGCAATGCAGGAGTCTCTCATGTTTCTTTCTTACTAATACTGTTTATTTTAAACACCCTTATTTTGAAAAAATTGAATGTGACAAAAGCAATCTGAACATACTCGTTGGACACGTAATGGAAGATTTTAAGATGTCACCTACTAACATCATCATAACAATGTTTGTATAAGATATGTGCTATGTATAAAAACAAAACAAAAACCGACATATGAAAGTAGGCTAAGTATAAAGAGGGAAAAAAATCAAACTTTCATGAAAAAAAAAGCAGAATAGCTACCTGGAATGGCTAAATACCGGCAATCAAGCTACAGCAGTGTGCTGGACTCTGTTAACCAAAAAGAGCAAGGAACTCTGGCGAATCTACATGATTGTTTAAGCCTTACAATCTGTTGGGATTTTAATTTGTCGCTCTGTGTTGGAAATCCGTTGATTTGGGTGTGTTTAAATCACCCCTCCTTCCTCCACACAAATCCCTCCCCCCGATGCTAAATCTCTAATCTAAATGCTGATTAAAATAGATCATCATAACATACTGTAAACCAGAATTTAACAGGAAGAGGATGGTCATGCCAGCGGCATCAGAGAAAACACCAATCAACGGCAAAAGCATATGCACACATTTACTCCGCTAACCAGTATGCAAACACCACCAAAAAAACTGCATGATTAATCTGCTGTGCTATTTAAAAACCTTCAGGGACAAACTGGATCATTTCTGCCTGGATTTGCATCTGTGCATTTAATGATCTGAGGTCAGATTACTGAGGTCAGAGAGATCAGCTGGCATAGACACGTGCTGCGAGCGTTGGCAAGCCGAGCGGGGGGTTTTAGACACATTGCACAGCCGTCAGAGTCACAGTGCCTAAACTTACCAGACTTTTCCTGAAGCCTGAGCTCTCAAGGGCATGTTTTACAGTTTTATGACTGTGGAGTTCTTAATAATGAATACGGTGCTGTTTAGAAATTTACGAGGACCACGCCAGGCTGAGATGATGTGTTGCTTTGTACATGACCAAGGACCAACACAGGTTGCCTGTTAACACGCCATTTTGTTTTACGTTGCAAAGAACAGCAGACTGATAATGTACAGTATGAGAAAACCACTGGTATGTAAGTACATGGACCAAGTATCTGCATTAAATGTGCTTATAGAGTGCATTAGTGCTTTCCCACTTTCCAGTGGCACTGATTCGAGAAGTATTTTTCCATTAATTTTTCCCATAGGGATTTTAAAAAGTCTTTGATAAAGCATTATGAACCATTATGAATCATGAACCAGCCAGGTGAATCACAACATTGCAAACTTTATTTGAAGCAAAAAGGTACAATACTGTGGATTTAACAGGTTTAATGTGGGAAAGAACTGCTATCCCATAAAGCATTGCAAATAGCAATCAAATAATAACAAAAAAAAGGTGACATAAAACTACATAAAGTAGTTAATTATATCTAAAGAAACAATATATTTAAGCTTATTGCAATTAAATTATTTGTTTATATACAATTACAAATATTATATAATAAGTATTTTGAGAGTGTAGGGAGAGATCAACTTGATTACAGTATGGTTCTTCGTGTATTCCCCTGCAGAGCTTTTTTGGTGCGATTTGCTGGCTGCAGCTCTCTGATTTCTGCACAGCATCATGAATAATTTGGCTTTTCATCACAAATTAACTGTCTATCAAAGACGAACGTGAAAGTTTAATCGTAAAATTGTGAATGCGAGTAGATGAAAACCTCATATATCAGTCAAATTAACATATATTTTTACTTTGTTTATTGAGTTTTTCTTTTCAACCAACGAACATAAGGATACTGATAAAAGCAGGGCACAAAAGACTCTGGCTTTCGCCTCCGTCTTCTTTGAAGCTCCTATGACAATAACAAGAGAGAAAATAATGTCAAGTGTCAACAGTATGATGATAAATATTAAATGGTTACACTTTACAATATGATGTCATTTGTTCACATTAATGTATTAGCTAACATGAATGAACAATACATTTATTACAAATTTATTAATCTTTGTTAATGTTAAATCAAAAAATAGTCCTTTCATTGTTTATGTTAGTTCACAGTGCATTAATGTTTACAAACACAACTTGTGTAAAGTCAAGCCAAGCCAGTCAAGCCTTTGGACTGGGGTTTTCCCAGTTTTCCAGAGGGTGCAAAGCGAGTTGGCAGTGGGCTTCCAGTTGAGGCAACCTGGTGACTCCCAGTATGTGGCTGTTCAATGCGGTGAGAACTGAGTTCTTGTGGAGGTAAAAAAGGATTTGGTTTAGTGCAATGGTCAGCTGATCCAGCCATATCGTTTGTCTAGGGGAGGCTATCCTGTTGTTGATGAGGACGCTGCCTCTAGGGTGCTCATCTTTGAATATGAACTACAGAACTGCAATAGTGTGCTGATGGTAAGAACTGTTAAATCTTACTGGATTATTTGTACACCCAAAATAAAGGCCCTTTATTGTCAATTGTTAACCTGAATATTTCATGGTCATAGGACCTTTCCATTCCTTAGTGTTTTTTTTTTTTTTTTAAGAACTGCTTACTGAAAACTCTTTGGGGAACCAAAAGTAGTCCTAGCATGGCTGCTAAAACCACCTTTTTGAACATTTTAAGAGTAGTTGAGGACCCTTTTGGTAACCACTCAATCTGTTACAGATGACTGAGGATGAGCGCTTGTCTACACCTTTGCTCTTCCTACACTACTGAGGCATTTGCTGGAACTCCAATTACCTTTGCCGAGGGTGCAGTTGTTGGTGTTCAATGCCTCTGTCAAAGGTAAGTGACTGGATGTGACTTCCAGCACTGTTTATTGTGGTGTTAAAACTGGAAGAGTGTTTATTTGGTACCTCCTTGAACTGCAGGTTCTATAATGCAAGCAGTAATGCCTTGAAGTCAACTTTGGGTCCCTTATGCCTCAACAGAGGTTGGCGAGGAAGTGTTGCTGTTCTCCCCTAAAGCTCATGATGGTTTGTGCAGTTTCTTTAGATCTTAAGCCTTTTGAATGAGGCTGTGCTTAAACTGTTCTTTCCTCTTGCAGATAACTGGTCCTAACAGAGGCCTGCAAACTTGTACTTCCTGGGTGATACTATTAATATTGAAGTATCTGTGATGGTGTACAACCACGTCCCACTGTGTGTGTTTGTGGACAGCTGTGTGGCCACCCAAGTACCTGATGTGAATGCTCTTCTGAGATATTCCTTCATTGAGAATCATGGGTAAAGTTCACCTTACTTTATTCTCCAAAGATCTCCAACCCTGCTCCTGGAGATCTACCGTCCTGCAGACGTCAGTTCCAACCCTGCTCCAACACACCTGTCTGTTAAATTATCAAGTAGCCCTGAACACCTTGATTAGCTGGTTCAGGTGGTTGATTGGGGTTGGAGCTGAAATCTGTAGGGTGGATAGCTCATTTGACCACAATGAGAATTAGTGTGATCAAACTATCAAGTGACTAGAAGCTTTTTTTTTTTTTAGTTCCTCTTGGTAGCTTTTTCTCATCACCTGAGAATCACCATCCCAATGTTCATAATGTCCATCCTAAATGGTATGAAGGTAAAATAAGTGTCCCACCAAGCATAATGTTAAAAATAGTATGCCTAAAGTCCCCGGATGGTCTTTCAGATTTTTGAAATTTGGATCCGGCACCACTAATTAATGGCTAATTGCCCACAGTCCATTGCCCTTTGGTGAAAGGATTTGGTTCTGATCTACAAACATGAATTAAGAAAGTACAAACCTGGTGGATGTGTGCAGCTAATGGTTTAAGTAGAGGGTTTTAGATAAAGGGATTAGTTGCTAATCAAGATTTAACCCTGCCAATAAATTTGGTGTTATTTCTTGTGCAACAATGTCAACCAAATTAAAATCTGTTTCAAAGATGGATAACTTTTCTACTATCTTGTCATAAGAACCCCTAAGGCTGGCCAAGAATGGTTTCTAACCCAAGTCATGTTGTTGTATAAAGAATTTTGTGCTTCTACATCAAATTGTCAATACAAGGTCCCAAGACTGAACTGAGCGATTTAAAACACTTGTACATCAGGCTGTCCTGGAACTAATTATGGTACATGTAAAATAAAAAAAATTAACAAACCCAGGAATTTAAATGTATGGGCTGTCTATTGGGAAGTTTAAAGATTTAGTGTGCAAGAAACAGTTACGCACGGGAAATTTCAGACTGTCTAAATTTATCTAACCTTTTTATATTTGCCCACTAACTTTTAAATACATAATGCAAAATGAGCAGAGTTCTCCACATAAAGACCCACGGCTGGTAGAATCAATGTACTAATCTCTCAATGCAGTAGGAAATGCAATGTGGAGGATGTTAACTGAAACAAGGTTAACAGGCCAGTTTAGTGAGAGGGTGCGTGTAACTACGCGACGGTGGTCTGTTAAAGATGCAATTGTATAATACATGAGCTTGTCCCAATCTTGCCTACTCTTCTACTACAGTACACACTCAAAACTGTACCTTTTTACCAAAAGAGTATATATTTAAGGGCATAGTATAAGTAGCCACATTGGGACGCAGCAGATGCATGCATGATGCACTTGAGCTGCTCTTTCACAGCTTTGTCCCTGATAATTAGGGAAGGTCTAGTTACTCAATACTATAGATGATCTTTGAGTTCTTTGTTACTACTTATCAGGTGCCCTGTGGATGCCAAGTCTATGGCTTCCAGCTCCCGCTCATGCCTCGAACCCAGGACGAGACAAGATCCGGTTCCAGCTGGAGGCATTTATGGTCCAGGGAGGATACAGTCCTTCTGTACGTACTATTTGTTGAATGAATCTGACTTCTCTTCTTCCCATTTGCTTTGGTTTTGTGACCTTACCTGTGTCTCTTGCAGATCTACATAACCTGTATTGTGAAAGCCACTCTTGGCCCTTCTGCACCCAGTGATGCTTCTCTCCGCAAATCCTGTTCCTTTTCCAATGGGTATGTTCAAAAAATGCTACTTAAGAACGCGTTGAAGGTGCCCGTGTTGATTTTTCTTGTTGCAGGTGGCTTGCTGCTGATGGGAAACCACCAGGCTTGTGGTTGCTTGTGACTCAACATGTTGTCCTGATGGTGGAAATGTTGGTTCCTTTTGGGGGTAGGTAGCTACTTTAAGATTGCTTTTGACAATTCAAGTGCTCTACTAAACTTGGGTATTTTGGGTATTCTCTAGGCATTCAGTGGGGAAGCAATTGGCCTCACTCGGTTCTGTAATTGTCAAGAGGCGACAGAAGACTTTAGCTGGTTTTCTAATAAATGGAAAAACCTTTAGCTGGTTTTTTTAATAATGGTATAAAACCTATTGTTTCTCTGTTTTTCTTGGTCTAGTTTATCAAATTAAGATCTGAATGTGCTGTAAATGTTGTGGGAAACTGGTAGTCCCTACTGTACCTATTCTGTTTTCTAGGAAGCAGATCTTTCCTTTCGACAGTAAGTGAAAATATTACTTAACCTTTAAAGACAAGAAAAACTGATCGTGGTTTAAGGCTCAGTTTAATAAAACCGGATTAAGTGGAATCCCTTGCCCATGATGCTCTAAATTGTTCCGTCATTCGGAGTCTCTTCCTGTACCACCAGCTTTTACTTGAAGATTAAACTTCCCTGAAGCACTGGCAAGACTTTTTTTGTAATGGCATCTACTGTTTGTGAACTTATTGCGGTGTATATTTTGAAAACCTCCACCAAGGTAGTTTTATTTCTCCTTGCCTCACCAATTAGAACTTAATCGCTTTCAATTTTTTTGTCCCAATATGCCTTGTAGTAGTCTTCTGGGACCTTGAGGGGGACCTTCTGGGTAAAATGCTATGAGTTTTAGATGGGTATTTACTGTATAACCCACTCCCCATTTTCAGCGCTGTTATCCATTCCACAACATTACCCACTTTTGGATTTTGCCACCTCCAACTGGGATTATTTGTAGGTTTTATGCATTTTAAATCCAGGAACGTTCATGCAGCTTTCTGTAAGTTCATTACAAAAACAAAAACACAATACGTTTGACCATACACAAAACTTGAACCTTATATATTGTCTGGAATTACAGGGATACTCACGATTTTGCTTCAAGGAGGCGATGTATTAACCCCCTGGAGCCATGTTTTCAACTCATTAATATCATTATTTTCAGTTTAGGGCATATTGACTCATTTTGACACTTCAAGAAAGGCACGAACTGATTTCCATTTAAAACTCAAGATCAACAATTTGGTTTTGTAGTTTTGGATGAGAAAAAATATCCCCAAGTGATCCACACACCGACATCCAGTCCATCAATTAATGGCCTGTTACTCAACAACCCTGCACGTTTGTTAACACAGTTCCTTATTAGGGCTTCTTTCATGAGAAAACAGAAAGCCAGTTAACAAGAAACACATTTAGCACTATCAGCACCCACAAACAATATTAAACCTAATAGTCAATTACTAGACTGTGGCACTTACTCCGTATGATTTTTACCGCGAGCTCAAGACTCAACTACAACTCAACGTGCCCTTGCCTCTTGTGCAAGGTGCCGGTGATGCAGTCACCGTCCTAAAATGGTAACTTGAACAACAGTTTAGTTGTGGTGCGCACAGAAAATATATACACAAATATACAATATCTTTATGCATACTGAACAATGGAAAAGGACTCTTACATTTTTTGTTTGTTTACACTGCCCTGATCAGAGACTCTTATTTTGAATACGGGAAGATCAGGTATATGGACTGTAATCCGCAGCTGCCCCTTCTCAAAAAATCCTACTGAATTTCAGTTTAATCTTTTAAGGATCTTACTGGAGTTCTACGAGTTCTATTTTACATTCTGATTGATTTTAATGGACTTTTCACTTTGTCCTATAGATTTTATATTTGATCCTTAGAAGACTATTGGAGATTTTGATTGATTTTAATGGACGTTCACTTTGTCCGCTATAGTAGTGTTATTTTGATCCCTTAGAATCCTACTTGGACATTCTGATTTATTTTAATAGAACTTTTAACTATGTCCCTATAGTATGTGAGTCGATGCTTAAGAGATCTTATTTGGAAGACTGTGTTTTTATGTTATGGGATTTTATGTTGTCCTGTCGGCCGCTGTTATTGATTTGGCAGCATATCGGACACATGTGGATTTTTAAATGGAAATTTCCTTGTCCCTGTAAGATCTTATTTGATTCTGTTTATTAAATACTTGTTAGAGAGTAACACTGCATGTGTTTACTTGTAACCCTTAATAATAATGCCAGCATAAATCCGCCTGAGACCCAGCTATGGAGTGGTTGTGCTTTGTAGTGGATATTCCTATTTTTAGTGAATTTTCTTTCTCTATAATTTTAACTGGCTTGGCTGATAAGCCCTAGCCAGGAGCATGGCCAAAGCGTTCCTTAAACTTGGTTAAAATGCAACTTTCGACCATGCAGCTTCTTAGCAAAGGTGCAAGTACACTTTTGCACCTTGAAAAGGGGGTCATATGATTTTGCTAACAAAAACATATTATTTTGTGTATTTGGTGTAAATGAACTTTGTCTATGGTGGTTTAAGGATAAAAACACACAGTATTTTCCCCATACGTGTATTATTGTTTCTCCCTCTATTCCCTGGCCTTTTCTGAAACGCCTCGTTTTTAGACAAAGCTCAATCGGTTTTTTACAAAACTCAAAAGTGAGGTATGCCCCCCGATTGGCCAGCTATCCAGTGCGGTTGTGATTGTCTGAATGCCTCAAGCATGTGAAGGAAATGTTTAATGCCCCCTTGTCCTCACTCACGGTGATGCATGTCCCAGTCGAACACCGGCCGTGACCAGACAATAACCATTTAAACCCATTACAAACGAGGCATTTTGTTGCATCCAGGGGGACATAATTACGGATTATAATGAATTATACTGTTTTTTTTAAGTGTTGTGTTGCAAACGTGCCCCGCGTAAACATAAACTAGGTCTGCTTTTTTGAGCAGAGACACGCAAACAACAAGCTCTACTCTACACCAGCGGTTTTTCAATTCCCATCCGCGCGTTCCCACAGCTCTGCATATTTTGCATGAACTCTCTTTGTAAACCCAGCCGATTCAGATAATCACTCTTAAAACACGTGAGCTCCGTGCATGAACTGTGTTCCCATTGACATGGTCCTACACAGTGTTTCATTTGCTCCCTACTCCCTGAGCAGGGGAAAGCTGTTAAAGTTCCATCCTTCGAATCATTCACGGATTTTGCCTGGCGCAACGGCTTCACACACGGAAAAGTGTGCCATCATACCTCTAGAAATAAATACAATTTAAATTCAACGTCTCGCCAACCTTCAATGCACTTTAAATGGAACATTATATGTGTGCTTGACGAACTGTAATCATGGCGGCATATCCCATCGGATGTCCACTTTGCAGGGCACTTATGTTCGAATAGAACAAATGTCTGAAGCCTAAGAAAACTACAATATGTGCAGAGCAGGGGGGTGCGCGGACTGTAATTGATAACCGCTTGCTCTACACTGCTGCAAAACTCGCGTTTGAAGCATCAGTGGCAACTCCTGTACATATGTAAACGGACTTACAGACTGTTAGGTCATAACAGCCGGCATTGTAGTCTTTCTCTTCCCCAGGATCAGGAAACAGTCCTCCATAAAATTTGGTCTGCACACATTTGGTTTAAACTGTTCTGAAACAGTGTTTGTAACTACAACTTGAAGACCACCGCTTTCTATTTATGTCCTCTTTTTGAAGGCTTATAACAAAGTAGTTTCTCTTAGCTACAGCATCTCCACGAATGGTTCCGTGGGCAACAGTGAGAATCAAAGGTTATGCCTTCCTGTCTTCTTTGTGTGAACATTCCAGTGGGGTTATGCAATCTTTTTTTGTCTCACATATTGTCAGTCAATATATTAACCGGCGATTGGAAAATTAGCGCAAGAAGAGGGCGATAAAGAGCAACAACATAACCAAACACAGCTTTGACAAAGATTACATCCATATTAATAATTTACGGGAAACACACTCTGATGGGGTGTTTCACATCTGAAAGCGGTTGGCAATTGAAAAGAGTACAGGCAGCAATGGTAAAAAACAAAAAAAAACAAAAAAAACATCCTCACTGCGGGCGTAAGGCTCGGACTCATCTTTGCCAAAGTCCATCATTTATTTTCATTGTTATATTGAATTTATGACTGAACAATTGTTTGTTAGATACAGAGAGAGCGTGAGCTAATTGAATAGAAACTATCTTTGTCATTGTACAAGTAATGTTACAATAAGATTTATTTTGAAACTTAAAAATTGATAGTAATGCTTAAGAATACAAATGATTTTAAATGGCAATATAAATGTATCAATTATAAAACATTTGCAGCAGTATTAAAATAGTGCAAATATCTTAGATGTGCAATGCAGCATTAAACCTAAAACAGGTACAAACAGATAACATAAGGTGGATAAAACAGTAGGGGTGAATTTATTATTTCATGTACATTTGAGGTTAATGTGGGTACTGGGCTACTTTTGGTTGTTACAAGCAGGAGCTATCACTGTGTTGTTATGAAGTCAGTTGTGCCAGACAATTTTGGAGGCAGAGACAGATTGTGGAGGGCACTATAGGGAAAAGTTAAACTGCTGGAATGCTGAAAGAGTTTTAAAGGGTTAGTGATGGAAAACTTGCAGGTCAGTGGGTACAGTGTTTAAGGTTGGTAAACGTGAACATGGACACATATAATACTACACCGCCGCCTGACATTGGCATGTGTGTATTCAGGTGTCAAAGTGTGTGCAAAATTTAAGGGAAAAACCCTCAGAGACAGTGGCAGAAGGATGCTGGACAGGTAAAGCCTACAAAACGTTCAACATTAATCAAACATTGTGGTGTCAATAATAAGTATTCAATCTGTCCATCAATCTGTATTATATTTTTAGGGTTAAAAAAAAAAAAAAAAAAATCCGTCAAGTCCAAATTCAACATGGGGGTGGGGGTGGGGTCGCTGCAGAAAGAGGCATTTAAAAAAGACTGCACTGTTCTCTGAGAGCTTCTCTCGTTTTGTTTTTTAGTAGGCATCCAAGCAAAAGAGAATGTCTCCCTGTCACAATTAGTGCAATTAAAGCAAAAAATTATGTCAAAAAAGCTTTTTCTTGTGCTTTTTTTTTTTGTCTTCTTATTTGGCAGATGCTGTGATATGCGTGCAATTTCCCGGCAGCAACAGAGTTGGCCTTGAGGAATGCAGCTGGGAAGCATTTTAAACAAGAAATAAAAATAAAATCAACGCCATTTTGACAAATCTGAGGCAGCACGCAGGTAGCGCCGCGCTCTTCTATATCAGCCGCACCACCAAGGATACATTTTTTTATGTGTATTTATGCTTTGGTTTGAAAGCAAACAGCACATCAGCACAGCGCGGCTGACACAGAAGAGCGAACACCGACCGCGTAATGCTCAGAATTGCCAGAATGGCGCAACGCTGATTTGGAGAGACACAGAGGAGAGGAATTGTTGAATAAAGTGTTCTTGTCGCTTCATATCGTTACAGTTGAATCACTGATTGCCAGATGGACTATTCTGACGATGCTTTTCATACTTTCCTGGACCTTGACACTGTTATTTATTTGGCAGTCTATGGGACAGGCTCAAGCCTCCTGTTTTCATCCAAAATATCTTAAATTGTGTTCAAGATCGAACAAAGCTTTTTACGGGTTTGGAACAACATGGTGGGTAAGTGATTAACCCATTTAAGCCCACCGGCAACTATAGTTCCCGCGTTTCAGTTTATAGTTGTCATTTTCCCCTATTGTAAGTATTTGTCTAGATGTTATCTATGTTTTATTTCTCAATGACATGCAAGCAAACAACCAGATAAAGGATTTCAAGAAAAAAAAAATAAGGGTATTCACTTCCTTCCTGTTACATGAGGCTCTGTCAAGTTCCTACCCCTACTTCCAGGAAGCATGGCGAAGGCAAACCCTCCCAAAGAAATGTACTTTCATATTATTTTACAAGTATTTTTTGTTGACATATATATTCTACATATCTAATCAAACTCAAAAAGGTCTCTTAGAATCATCCAAACAAAACAAATCTTCCAGGAGATCTATAGTTCCCCTCATCTGTCGGTCACTACGAGTTATGTCGAACCACATATAGGGTCTCACTCTGGGAGAGGCCAATCATCTCTGAGTTGAAGAGAAAAACGCCAATGAAAATTGGCTAGTGGATTCAGGTGCATCCACTATTCAGATTTTTGCCGGTTTGAGTAGCTTGAGCAGCCATCACTGTACAAAGCCAGTTCATCTTTTGTGTTTGGAAAGTCTGTTCCTGGTCGGCGTGACGGCGCATTACAGCAGGTGTCCCTGCAGCGGTGATTCCCCTGGGCGCTTCTGCAAAGAGCAGTTTCTTGTAAGAGGCAATTTCACGGACGACTGGGCGCCTTTCGGAGATGCCGCTTCGCCCGTCCTTCTGATGCGCCGCCGCTCCCTGTCCCTCGGCTGACGGGTCACGAGCGCCGTCTGCAGCAGCCTGAAACTAACACGCTGAGGGAGCGCTTCGCGGGATGACCTATGCATCTATTGTA
>NC_056605.1:10402331-10402427 GCF_018340385.1 Cyprinus carpio
CTTTCCTGCAAGAAAGGTTGGAGCGTAGGCTGTCACCCTCCAACCTTGACAGTGTATGTGGCTGTCATTGCAGCCCATCACAATGCAGTGGATGGT
>NC_056605.1:10404769-10407861 GCF_018340385.1 Cyprinus carpio
CCTATCGTTCTGCCAAGCCTGAATAGAACACATAGGAAGGAAGTGTGAGGGAGAAGCGAAGATGAGTTTTAAATGGAAGGGGTTTTGCAAAGTCCTTCCAGAAAACTTTTGGTGGGGACGGTAAAAGAAGCTGGGGCCTTCACCAAGCAGCAGACGACGGATTGCATTTGTAAATCCACGTATTGGCCACTCGAGGTCCGGTCAAGTGTAAATTTGACTGCTGGGGCATTTGGGCCAATGGTCACGACCGTAAGCGTAAGAGCATTGTTTGCTGACACGTCTGCCGGAGTCGAAAACTTGTCGACATATTGCACCGCACACAAGGGTTGTGAAGAGGCTCAGGGTGGCGTTTCATAGGAACCCGATATTGTCGTGCGAAATCACTTCATAGGTGACGCTGACAGATTAGGGAACGTCTTGGTTCCGTAGTAAACCCTAGGTCCCTGATGGAGGGACGGAGGAAGTTTTATGTCCCCAATGCCACAACTGAACCATTCGCTGTTGCCGGGACACGTTCTCGGCTCCTCGGGTAAAACTCTGATGAGTGGAGCACCTGTCGCACTATTTATACGTAGGCACTGGGGAGTGGCTCGTATGTAAATCACCTAGCCAATTTACATTGGAGTTTTCTCTAAATCAGAGTGATGGCCTCCCAAGTGAAGACCCCATATGTCGTTTCGACATAAAAGGCCTCCGTTCCCGCCATCAGGGACAGAGGGTTCCGTACGTACCGAGGAGGACGTTTTTTCTATACTTAGTCAAAGTCCTAATGCGGCAACTAGTGGCGGTGGGCAAATACTGTAAGTATAGTATCATGGAGAAATGGGGTATATTGTGTTAAACAGGTTCTAAAATTCAGGGGTATTTGTGCTGTTGACTTTGAATTGGCGCTTTCATAATCTCTACAACTTAAAACATAACTTAACCCGTTGGCTGTCATGGCTACGGTAGAGTAGACCTTAGTTGATAGGGCCAATCTATTTGTCAAAAGGAAGGAGATGATTAAGGCGAACGCAATCTTTCCACAGCTCTACTGCACCACTTCTGTGTCTTGCTGTGGCCATGGGGGGTGGAGATTTTCCCAGTTTTCAAAGTGACAGCAGCAGTTTACTACCTTCAGTCAGTCATACAAAAGGAAGACTGGAAAGGAATAAGGAGCTAAACATGGGAATAATTGCTCTATAGATGATCTTTGCTCCCTTTATGACATTATGTTCATTAAGCGGCAAATACTGAGGCACCTTATGCCCACTTGGGATGCAGTTCATTCTAATTGGTCAAGGACCCTAATTCGTTTTATGACTAGTAGCTTATGATTCCATTGTAATGCTGAAATTCAGAGAAGTAATGACTTTACATTTACATTATTATATGAAATCACCTGCCAGTTCTGCCATTGAATACTATGGGCCTACAAAAAAATCATAATGTTCTTTAGGTATACTTTTTATTATATGATTAACTTTCTTCATTCTATTTATTGTTTATTTCTTGTATTTCATGTAACTAAATACTTATAAGAATGAAATACGTCAAAGTAATAAACAAACAATCATGGGTGAGACTACATCATGATCCTTATTAAATAAATAATTTTAAATATCTTAATTTCATGGAATATCAAGGACTTTTGTCAGGGTGAATCAGTTTACCTAGATTCAATATGTGCCCTATATGCATAACATGTGATATTTTACTATTTACATTCACAATTAGCGTGTGAGTATGCAAAACATGTTTATGTAGAATTTATAAAAACTATGTTGTACCTTCACTGCAGTAATCCTTGTAGACTACTTATCATAAAAATGCTTTATATTAGGAAAGTGCACCACAAAACTGGAATCTATCCACATTGTGTTATCTTCAAGTTGCAAAAAATTAGAGTTCTTTCTTCTGTTGACAACAAAAGAAGATAAAATATCTTCTTTGGTGTTAAAAGAAGAAAGAAACTAATAGCTGCAACTTGGAAGATGAATGTTGGTCAACCAAAAGTGAAATGCGTAATGTTTTATTTAGGTATATCGTTTTTTTTATCTTTTAATTTTTGTTTTTTTTTTTTTATTTTTTTTTTTATTTTATTTATTTACTTTTTATTTATCTTTTATTGATACACAATACCCTATTGGGTCACTTAATGGTGCGTTGTTCTGAACTATGTTCCACTATTTAAGACAAATCGGATTTATGTGCTTGTCATATTCAAGGATTATAAGCTAGATGCCCAACTTTTTGGGGGGTTCGGCGTTTGCATTGAATGTTCTTCAAATTTTATGCATAATTATTGTTTATGCAAATAAGATTGTCTCTTTGAAAACAGGTATTTGAGGGTAGATGCAAATGCTCTCCTCCTATTCAAATTTTACATGTGAAGGGATGAATACAACATATATTAGCCCAATCGGGCAACCTATAGTTGCCGCCAAATTACTTAATATGATTTTCGAGAAAATAAAACTAAAACCTGTGAAAAATAAATGCAGAACATGTTCACATAGGACACTATTAACATGACTATATACATGAATCCATTCAGAATAATTTGGGCACAAATGGGTTAAGTGATAAAATTCTAATTTTTGCGTGTGGAAGTAACCCCTTTAAGTCAAGTCAAGTCAATTCACTTTATTATATAGGCTTTTAACAATACAGATGTGTCAAAGCAACCGAACAGCATTAAGTAGGAGAACATTGGGTCATTAATGCAAAATGAAGAGTTAAAGGCAGTTCATATTGAATTCAGTGATGTCACATCCAGCTCAGTTCAGTTTTTCAGAATAGTATCTTTGCAAATCATTGCAATAATGTCAACGATATTGCTGTAAATGAAGTGTCCCAACTAAGCAAGCCAGAGGCGAACAGCGGCAAGGAACACCAACGCATCGGTGACCAGAATAGAGAAAAAAACTCTGGGGAGAAACCAGACTCACTCGGGTTCCAGTTCTCCTCCTGGCAGATGAATCAGGCAGGTCAATCCAGTTCAGTTCAAATTGAATGTCTGGATCTCCTGTACATAGCACATTCAGGGCTTTATAGCTACCAAATGGTGTCGGAATTTCACCATGACCACAGCCCTCTCCTAGGTCTATAAA
>NC_056605.1:10408258-10450436 GCF_018340385.1 Cyprinus carpio
TGTCCCCAACTAAGCAAGCCAGAGGCGACAGCGGCAAGGAACCAAAACTGCATCGGTGACAGAATAGAGAAAAAACCTTGGGAGAAACCAGACTCACTCTGGGTTCCAGTTCTCCTCTGGCCAGACGAAATCAGCAGTTCAATTCCAGTTCAGTTCAAATTAAGTCTGGATCTCCTGTACAGAGCACATTCAGGGCTTTTTATAGATACCAAATGTTCGGAAGTTTCACCATGACCACACCCTATATATATCTATCAATATAGATAATATATTATATATATAGTTTATCCCAAGCACTCAATCAGCATAATCAGGAAGTTTTGAAGGATCATGAAGACTGAAGACATTGAAGAATTGGAGTAAAGATGCTGACATTTCAGCCTGTGCTCAGGCGTACAATTAAATTTAAAGTATTTATAATATTGTTTATATATATACTATTTTTCCTCCTGTGAATAACAGAAACAGGAGCTTAGCCTGAATCCTGAATTTTTCTACGAAAATAATTTGAATTCCATTTACTCACTTGCCATTTAGCAGATGATGTTCTACACGAGCGGGTTTATTGGAGCATCAATTGCATATACAGTCCCTTGGCTGAAATGGGCTGAAGTGCCTTGAGTCAAAAGGCCCACTGCCTGATATAGAGCATGATTATCACAGTAACTTTAGCTCCTTTGTCACCTTCAAATGAACCTTTATTTGTGTTAGCAGCCTAGAGCGCCAGCCATTAGGAATACATGACCTAGATCACACTTTTTAATCACTCAGCCCGTGTCCCTACCGCTGTCATATATCACACACTGTTGCACAGGTCTATTGATGAAGTCACAGCTCGAAACAAAGCCTAAAATTAAAGCCTTGTGATTCCAAAGCCATTTCTCAACCCCCTTTATTCTTTGGTTGCCATGGCGCCTAACATTTAGGAGCATGATGACTTACAGCTCATGGCCTTGTGTGCAGGGCGATCTTGTGATGAGCCAGTGAACAGAGCATCATTAGAAAGAGATCACACCAGTGTCCACTCAACAGCCTCTAGGAAATCAGAGATAAAGGCAGTAATAATAAGAAAGAAATCCTTTAATGACAGCATGGGTTACACAAAAGATCAACATGAAGTAAAAATCCAGTAAATAGCACACAAGCAATGGCATTCAAAGTATGATTCCTTTGAGGGTTTCCCCTGTAAGTTTCCCTGACAGTTTCAGTATCAAATACATCACTGATCTAGGACACGAGACAAAATGTGTTACCCAACAACTTGCCTTTAGTTTTGAAAACAGCAGCATTTCCATTTAAATTGAATCAGAGATAATGATTAGAATATCCTCATTTTCTTTTAGCATTACCTTGATCAAAATGATGACACTCACTATATATGTTAAATACTATACCATTTAGATATTATATTCTTTACTTTCTTTTTTTAGAAGCCTACAGTATGACAAATATAAAGAAAAGGACAGCATATATTTAAAATATAATTTTTGTAACATCATAAATCAACATATATATATATATATATATATTATATATATTATATATATATATATATATATATATATATCTATATATATATATATATATATATATACAGTTTTTTCAAACAAAAATCAATTGGCCATAAACTTTTGAACATTTTATATATAAATACTTACACATTATAAATTGTGTCTTTATATAAAATTAGAAATATGAAACAAACTCATTTTTTAAAGCTAAGATTACCATATTTTAGTTAACACGGGTAGATATATAACTTAAACAGAAATGTATATTTCCAAAATCAGTCCATTCAGAGTCATAATAAAGGTTATACTGTACATCATTACCACAGGCTTGGTTTTCTAGTTAATAATAATAATAATAATAATAAATTAATAATAAAGTATGCCTTCAGCATATCTGGAATGTTTGGCTATTTTAGGTATTAAATAATTAAATACTTATATTAATGCATTAACCTACATACATAGAATAAGGATATTTCTTTACTGAATCAAATTCGATTTTTCAATAGATGAAACTTTAAATCAATTTTGGAAACCATCCTTGAACCCATTTTTTAATGGAGAATGCTAGGTTGTTCAGTCCATTCATTATTTTTTCTCCTCCAAGCGTCTGCCGGGCTGGACACCTACTACTGCACAGGGGGCTCACACATAGACAACCGACACATACTTTACACATATGGGCAAATTATGCAGTGTAAAGTGCCGTGAAGTGAAGGAAAGGGAAGTGAACGTGAAGTGATAGTAGCATACACAGCCAAGTATGGTGACACGATATCTGAATTAGGTGCTCTCACGTTTAACCCATGCAAAGTGCACACACCACAGGCAGGGAACCCACACACACACCGTGAACCCACACACCCGGGCAGTGGGCTGCCATTTGCTGCTGATTGACCGGAGGGTTTGATTGCCGCTCGCTCAAGGGGCACCTCGGTGTTAGTATTTGCCAGCCCGAGACTCAAACCCTGCAACCTTAGGGTTAGGAGTCAAACTCTCTAACCATTGAGCATTGACTTCCCCATGAATTATAACAATCCAATTCACCTATGCTGCATGTCTTTGGATTGGTCAGGGGGGAAGCAGAATCATCTGGCGGAAGCCAGCCCACACACACGGAACATGTGAAGGAATCTAATCAATATTTGATATGAGACAAATGTTAATATTTAAAGGTGTTGACGAGCCTGTCCTCAAGCAAAAAAATCGACAATATAGATTCGTTGTTGCAAAAGCCTTAATACGACCTATATTTGCGTTTTAAAGTTAAGCGCTGGCCTCTAAGCGGGCATAAAAATAATGCCAGTATCGGCGTTCGCGTCATTTTGCAAGCAAAAGCGTAAATTTATTTTAAATGCAATGTGTGGACTTGTTACACCCGATCTCACTAGTAATTCGTACATAGTTTACTAGGGGGCTTATTGGTCGAATGACCACACCTAACACCACCCATAAACCTAACATCACAGGAAAATCATGCTAAATTATGATTTGTTGAGCATATACATTTTACGTGCACGCCATTCTCTGGGATCGAACCCATGATAGCATGATTGCATATCAAGGTATGAGCATGATAATCTACCAACTGAGCTACAGTAAATGCAAATCGCAGTGCAAATAAAAGAGTACAAAGCAGTGTGTATAGAAGCGACCTTTTTGCGAAAGAGGCGCAATTGAAAGGGTATACGGCTCTGATGGGTCGTATTTCAGGCGTTTGGATGGCGACCTATAAGAGCATAATGGTTGGAGGACAGCCGGTTGCAAAAACGTCATCGTGAGGCTGTTGGCTTTCTCTAAAGCAAAACCTGATTAATTTAAATATAATGTTGTTTTTTTGTGTTTGTCCTGTTTTTTTTTTTTTGCATTAGTCTGCATTCCTCTCCCCAATGCTGAACGGCATGAATGGTTAAAGCGTTTTCCTGATGATGACTCAAACAATCTGTCTTTTGAAAATGCAAAACCATTTTGGCATTAGCTAGAAAACAAATAATGAAATATAATGATGAAGTGACCTTTTCACAAATTAGCTGTATCAAAAGTTCATAAATCCACAGGAGACAGTCAGCCCTGATTTCCCCTTGGTGCCACAGACACTTCAGCACCTTCACACACTCCTCTGTGCTGGACTGAAAACATTCCGCAGCTGCACTAAAGTCCTAAAAATGAGTGCGTAAAGTCTTAAAGATGAGGCAACCAAAATATATATATTTGCTTTACTTTTTCCATATATAATATTATTTCTGTTAAGGTTTGTGTATGCATGTCTGTACTTACATAATCTTCATCAAAATATATATATATAATTTAATTCAATAACTAGTTCATCCAGTTTCCACTAAAAATAATCCGGTTGGAAGAACGATTAGTTCGCAAACTGACATCCCAGAATGCACTGTAAAATTAATTTGGGGTGAATGAATGTCCAGAGTAAGGCAAGGGGAAAATTTAGACCAACAGGCCACAGACTTTAAAGAATCAGAAATATTAGAGTCAACATTTTTTAACTTCCCTATGGTTGCCAGTAAAGATGAAGTAGCTATAGGAGAAATGAAGGCTGAAGACAGGGAGCACCATATGGCTTATGAATGATAACAAACTTACACACGATTTCAGCAGAGCTTGGCGTGGGGTAAATTTCGTTTTTTCTGGATAATGCAGGAGTTTAGTCGTATTTCACCAAGCTGATAAAACTAAACTTGTTTGCTAAATAATTGATAGTTTTTAGAATGGTGCATCTTCTGTCACATACTCAAACAGAGAAAAAAAATAAAATACAATAATTTTTCCCCAAGAATCCAGCAGTCTGTGAAGGTTTCAGCAATCTGTTTATTCGTAAGACAGGGCTTCTGGAACATCGCTCTTCCACTTATAAACATACATAAACTGTAATCTGGATTTTGGACTTTCATACTTGTGTTATTAGTTTTTATCTGACCTCCAATCCACAGGAACATCCGTCCTATATATATATATATATATTATATATATATATAATATATTATATATATATATATATAAATATATATATATATAAATAATATTACTGGATAGATATTATATACTATATAGAGATGAGGGAGAGAGAGTTGGTGTGTTGAGAGAACGGAGAGATGGCGAGAGAGGAGAGGAGAGGAGAGGAGAGGGGCTGTTACATTGTTTATGTGATCCAAATTTAGATTATCAGAATTGCCTATATACTGTTTTAGTCTCATACTACTCTTGATCATTTAAGACTGTTGGAAGGTTTTTTTATTTATTTTTTTTTTTTCTAGCCCATCTAGATTTCTTCTTTCTTGTCTAATGATTTATCACAGACACAAACAACACTGGTCTGATTCAAACTCCGCATAAATAAATTACCACTTAAAATATAGTTAATAAATACCAATTTAACCTGAACCATGCTTATGTAACACTGGTGGTCAGACTCCAAATACACACTCCCTAAAACCAAACGTTAAGAAGTCCGATCAAAAAAAATCAGAGGAACACCAGTTTAACCCTGAGATCTCTGTTCATAAATCTACAATGAACCAGATCAAACAGCCACACAAGTAAAGGTTTCCATATAAAACATGGTACTAATTTACAACAGAAGAAACAACCTCGCGCTACAATCAATGAGAAAGGGAAAAATTGAAGAGGGACAATCAAACGAGGAGGGACAAAACAAGACACATGAAAGGAAGAAACAAGAAGAATTTTTACAATAAAGACACGAAATTACAGAAACCTTCCAAAACCTTGATTAGACAGTAAGCTGGTTGAGCTCCTTAGGTCGTCTATAGTCTTTTGATTTGGGCCATGTAAAAAACTAATAGTGATAACCACGATAATGGTGTAATATTGTTTTTTTACAGGCTATTTTTGAAATTGATGTTTATTTTACTTTAATTTTGATTGTTAAAATTAATTATATTACATTGTTGTTTAATTAAGTGATTTAACCCAAGCGGGCCTTTTTTCAGAATGAACAACAACTATAGGCAGGTAACTACATGTAAAAATGGTGACATTTTAGTTTAGGCGACCAGTTCTCACTAGTTGCTTATCTAGGCATGCTATTACTAGCACTTGGATGTTTATTTGGCACCTTTAAAAGCACATATAAATGCCTTCTTTTTAATTACAATTTTTAGAGTCCTTTAAATACCCTATAATAAGCTGTATAAGTAGGCGAAGTTTAAGAGGGAGAAGTCTTCTATAAGTAATAGTGTGAAAGAATTGGGTCCCCAAAACTAAAGTTGACCATAAACAAAGGCCTCTGAAAGTCATTAGCCAGGAGTTAATACTGTCCTTGTTAAAATTGTTTAATTATATCGTTTCCCTAAGTTTTAGGGACAAATACAGCAAATTTGAAATTCATATTGCTTCTGGCGAATGACTGAAAGGACAGGAGCGGAAAAGAAAAAAGAAAGAAAAAAAAAACGAGAGGAAAAAGCCTTCCAGATGATTAAGGTAAAATCATGTTTGGTCTATCTTAAAAGATTGACACATAGGTCAGGTATCTCAAAAATTACAGCCACTCACAAAGTAACAGTGCCCACTCTGAAAAGGCATATAACTATTATATTATGGAATACGCTTTGGGATGCCAAACGAATCTCATAAATCTATCCATTTTCAAACCGAGCATGAAAATTAGATTTGGGTTCCAACTCTACTCAAAAGTCATCAAGGCTCGTTTGCACCAAGCTTTTGCAACACGAACACCGTTTTTACATTGCCTCAGATGTTTCAGGGGGTGAGTGCTCTGTAGCTGCATTTTAAATTGTGGGCCAATAATTACATTCAGGACCAATCAATGGCTTTACCACATAATGGCTCACCGTCACACCCTCTCAGGACCTTTCTGTCCACTAACAAACCCTGTTTGTCGATGTGGCAGGGTGGCATTGATGGCATTGAATTCGTAATGCCTACAGCCAAGCGCAGTTAAGCTCCCGGGAGATGTTTGTTATGGTGGAACTGGGCAGGCAAAAAAAGCAACACAGACATTAGTGTGTACCGTTAGAGAAACCTCTATGCATGTCAACACGGTGATCCACTTCCCACAGTGGTGCTCTCGGTGTGCCCTCAAAGCTAATGTCAACGTAAAGTGCGTTTTAATTCCTGTTGAAAATCAGCGTCCCCCCGAGTACAAGTAACTTGCACAAACAATTGTGAAAGTTTAGAGTGTGTCATCGTGAGCACTCTGTTTAAAATTTCAAAGCACTGTCAGTCAATGCTACATTCAACAGTTGCTGTCATTTATTATGTGGGCCCACCCATGTTCGAGAACTCTGCCAATCAGGCAACCACCAATCACTTAGAGGGAAAATGCATTGATTGACAAGCCCTAAAGTTTAATGAACATTTAGAATTTTTCAAATGGATTTAGGTTTGATTTTATATTTTAAGGGTACTAAATGCTGCTCCCTGTTTAACAATTATGGCATCTGGGTGTAACCAAAGTTGTCCCTTAGAGATTCTTCTATAAGGAATCCTTAGTCTTTTCTCCATTTATCAAATGACACAGGAAGCACAGTTCTAATATGTAACATTGATTGTTACCTAAAGAAATAAATAAATAAACAATTATTTATCTATATAAACACGCTCACGGGCCACTTTTTTAGGTATACCTGTGCTCGTACTGTGTTGGAATGCCTTCATTGCCTTCAGAACTGCATTAATTCCTTCGTGGCAAAAGGATTCAACAAGGTGGTGGAAAACATTCCTCAGAGATTTGCTTGGTTTTTCCATCTTGACATGATAGCCCCCCCCCCCCCCCCCCCCCCCCCATCAGGCAGTTGTGGCAAATGTGTTGGGACTGCACATACAGGCTTACCTATAAGGTAGGCACTAAGTCTGCCGGCATTATTTTGTTTTATAAAAAATTTACCCAAAGTTATCCGAAATTAAAAATAAAATTGTTTTGGCGTTAACATAATTTATGTAACAACTCTTTTAAAAAAGAATTTTAATGTCATACAAAAATGATCGCTCATCAGCCTGAGTAAAAATTGTACAATCATAGAATTGTTGACTTAAACACGTGCTAATTTAGGCTGGTGAAAAGACATGTGAAATTCCAAACTGGCATTCCAGTTGAAAGGGATAACAAAGGTCTATGAAGCGGTCAGTTCAATCAAGACATTTTTTTCTTAAAGTTTAACTCCCTCCCTTAAACACCATATGCATGCAACTTTAAGCCTTTGGATCATGAATCGGCTAAAGAAAAAAAAATCAAATTACAAGGAAAACTTAGAGATTGTGGACGCTTTCTTGGATTTGTACTTAAATACTGACGTCAATCCAAGTTTAAGAATAGCTTACGCTAGAAAAATTTTTTATTTTATTTTTAGTATTATTTAGTGATTATTTATTTGTTAATTCCGCATGTTCCCCCTCTCTGTTTAACAGCATTAAACTAACAAGAAAAGACGTTCTTCACCCAAAGTAGAGTGAAATGTTTGCCTCCCGTTGATGGATGTATGGCGATCATGATAAAATTAAAATTGTTGGACATTCGCGCTCAAACTGCATTTGTAAATTTAAAAATTTGTGGACGGTGATGGGTTTTGCAGTTTTAGCGGCGAGTGGTCGCTTGTTGTGACGCTGGGAAGCGCCCGCGCAGAAGAATTCAGCTGGTCTCAAAGCCTTCTAACACACCTACCAATAAAAACAATGATTTGATCAAAAAAGAACGATGAGGTATCAATTGAGAATTTGTTACTGATATGCTCTTTTTTAGTGCACATAATAACTATGGGGCTGCGAGAATATAAAATATAAAAAGAGTTGAGTGCAGGCAGTCAAGTTAAAGTACCCCATAGTTCCATACCAGTGGCACGGATCACCACGGTTTGTCTTTGTATTTGGTTTTTTGTTCTTCTTGTTAGGGTCCCAAAACAGGACCGGGCCACGGACCGGAACATCCTCCAGCTGCTCCCCGATTCAGACAATCCAGGCACCCCTGTGTCACACATCCATTGATGTGAATGCTCCCGTTGTTTTCCACCACACATCCCAAAGCTGCTCTATTGGATTAGAGGACTGTGGCGGCATTTTTAGTAACTAGTTGTGGCTGTTGTAGAACATCATGGTCTTGTTTCAAGACACACACAACCAGTGAGATGATTTGCGCTTTGTGAACATGGTTGGCATATCCTGCTGGATGTAGACCATCAGAAGAATGGGTACACTGTAGTCACAAAATCATAGGGATCATTGGACATGGTCCAAGCAACAATACTCAGCGAAGGACTGTGGCAATTTAAATGATGATCAATTGGTACCTAAGGGGGGACACCCAAATGTGTCTGCCAAGAAAAGAAAATATCCCACCAATATTTACAACCACCACCCAGCCTGAAAACGTTGAGACAAGGCAGGTGGATCCATGTTTTTTCATGTTCTTTACGCCAAATTCATGACCATACCTCTGAACGTGCAGCGGAAAGCGAGACGTCATCAGACCAGCACTGTTTCTCCAATCTTCTAATCTGTCCAATTTTTCGGTGGAGCCCCCGTGTATTTGTAGCCTCCGTTTCCTGTTTTCTTCATATCTGAACAGGTGCAGGCCACCCCCAGGTTGTGTCCGTCTACTTTCTGATGATGGTAGCCCCTCTGAGTCAGGGTTTCGCACGGGTTTGCCCTTTTTTTTGTTCTCCCACATTCTGATTCTCGGTTTTGCACTTCAGGCCAAGTTGTATTCACACACCAATCTAGCCACTCGAGATTGACTGGCCAGGTAATTGGCTGATTACGTTTACCTAACAATTGGGGAAACAACAGGTGTGTTAGACAGTTTTTTTTTTTCAGTCCACTTTGGTACATTTCTCGAATCATTATTGACATTTGCAATTCAGTAAGTGCATTTCTCAAAACAAATCGTAACAGATCATGCAAAACACCATGATTACCTGGAAAAAACGCCAGGCTCCTTACGCAACAGATCCTTAGTGTTCATCTGCTCAAAAAAATAAATGATCTGTGTCAATGAACATGTCCGTGCCAGCATGAAGGACAATTCCGGTGTGTCAGTTGTGTACGGAGTGTAGACAGTCAATAAATTGCTTATGTATATGGTGGTCAATAGTAATAGTAAACAGGTAACGGGAGGGACTGTGTCGGATATACAACTCTGGCAACATGCGTCACTAGGGATTTTTTTTGGGCACAGTTACTGTATAGAACAGTATGCACTATGCTTACTGTATGCACATTATCCTATATCCCTGTTCAAAGTACAAATTTACACATTCCTGTATGTGGGATTATTGATTGTAAGAGCATGGATCCGAGAATTCCTAGTTATGACTGTTACTATTGGCCTGACCCCCTGCAATGATAAGTAATAATACATAATAATAATAATAAATAATGAATATCAATAGGAATATAGCTAAACGTAATCATCAATAAGAATATAAACCGGTTTCCAATGTCATTTGTGATACATACGAGATAGGTAAAAGTACCCTATGGGGGCAAAAGGATGAAAATATAAATTACAGGTTTTTTTTGTCGCTTTGATTACAAGGTACGCTGAACAATCCTAGCCAATTTCGCGAAACAGTAAGTGCATTTCTCAAGTGGCCACCTCGTTACACATACGCAAAATCACTGTGGAGTGCCTGCAAATAGTGCCAGTCCCATCTTGCCAAAAAAAAAAAAATCCGTAGTTCCCTCTCAAAAAAATAAATATGCTGTGGCAATTGAGCATGTCAGTACTCCCATCAAAACTGACAAGTTCCTGGCTTCCTTGTGTATGGATACGACAGTCAAATTGCTTTATTCAGGTTGTCATATATAACAGTGTAACTCTGGAGGGAATGTTTGTCATGTATAACCTTGGCACACATTGTTGGATGACGGGCTCTAAGGTATTGAACAGTATGGCCTTATGCTCTAATGTATGTCGTACTACGTCCATTTCAAAAGTACACAATTTACAAAAAAAAAAAAAAATCAACCTTAGGCAATGTTCATGTGTGATATACAAAGGAATCAAAGAAATATGGCCACAACGTATGCGAAATACAAAAATATATATAAAAATGTGTAACCTCTTGTTCAGACTTTTAGTAAACGCTGGTGTGTGTGCCTCTGTCCGAATACAGGCATATGCTATTACCAGCTGTAAGAGTGTTCAGGAGAGAGCCTTTGGAGCTTAGTTCAGAGACAATGGTTTAAATCATTGGTTGATCTACAGTCTTCATTCATTAGTCAAGAGTCATCTGTGCAGCAATTGTCATGCTCAATTGTTTAAAATAGGTTCTAAGATAACTGCTGTAAAAAAAATAATGCTGCTTGGCAGTTTATGACAACACTAGATGAACCAGTGTTGCATTTAATGACTTAGACCGTATGACATAAAGACTAGATGTTGTTGGACGGGTATAAGACTCTTGCACAGAAAACGCTACATTAACATTTTGAGCAACATACAAACTTAGCCAGACTGATAATGTAGGAAACTACAGTATAAATGTGCATTAATCAATTGCATCAAGTGTACAAAAGCCATTAACAACTGGTTCAAAAGAACTGAAAACGACTGGCTTTATTGATGTGTAAATACGGGCTAGATGAATGTGGAGGTTGTACACGTAGTTTGGAGAATTTCATTTCCTGTAATTTGAGAAAATGCATTAAAGTGACGGAGAAAAACTGTAATAAGTGGGGCCGGTGAGTAAAGCTAAGTATATACTATCATATATATATATATTTATATATCTATATCTATATATTATATATATATAAATATAATATAATGCCTAATGTAAATGTAATGCACCGAGAAATAGAAGTAAACTTCTTTGTGGATTTGGAATATTCTGATGTTCGACGATGATTCTTGTTTATTTTAAACTGCAAAGGTAAAACATAGAAATTAAAATTGTGACTGATTGATGGGGAGGAGTATTTCTGCACCATTAGGTTGTGCAAGAAACACCCTGAGCACTCGAATACATGTGTGCATCCGCACAATAGCTCCTCTGTAAGCTCCGCATTCCTTGTTCCTCGGTCTCCTTGCGGTGCAATAGTGAATTGGAGATGTCCGTCAAGATGACTAAATGATATCGGTTTCCAGGTCACCGGCGGGAAGAGTAAGGAAAACAAGGAAGACACTGATTTGAGTCTATTGAGAAGCCCACCCCACAGTGCAGACACGGGAAAAGGATGAAACTTTTCTATGTGATGACCGTGTTGTTTTTGCACATGTTATCATAGTTAGAGAGTATAGTCCCCGAAAGGCTACATCAACTTTGGGTGTATGCCATGTGCTAAGAAGTTCACATCAAAATGAAGTGGGGCTAGTGGCACAGAAATTACACACTTCACCTCTACAGGTTCACAAGGAACTGTAAAAAGCACAGAAGGCTGATTTGACTGGTAAGAGGCAGCTCCCCCACAGAGTTGACAACAGCTATTAACAATGACAGTGTCTGCAGAAAAATCTTGCTAGAGCATTTAGGGCCAGATTTACTCAACAAGGCAAATTAGCGTGAGAGTGCAATTCCAAAACAGTGCTGATGGGCATGGAACTTCTTCGGGTGATTTCCAGACAATGCGCAAATTAAAGAACACAGACACAAAAATTCATTTACATATCAACCAAGGCAATGGCTGCATCCGAAAATATACGGACAAGTGACTTGCTGCCTCTGATGCTTATTAGGCAATGACTTTTGCAGGCAGTGTTTTTTGCACCGAAGGGCACCTCATGAAACTGATTTTGGAAAGGATTCTGAGGCAGCTTAACGGTTTTAATGAACTACACAAAAAAAAATGAGTTTTGCGTGACAACTAAATTAATATTTTATTACTATAATACTGAATTCTTGCTAGGAATAACATAAAAAGTTAATAATTATCAGTGGCTAAAAAAAATGCATTGATGCCTAGACATTAGAGAAAAACAGCATTTTGAAAGAAGGCTTTGTTTCATGAGTCAGTTAGACCTTGTAATTATTAGAATTACTGCGGATATTTTATTGAGTTTTAAAAAGTAAATGATAATATAATTTTTAGCATAGGCTGTTAGCTGCGAGGGTTGCTAAATCATGGTATTATCGTGTTATTTGGTAGTGGCAGATATAAATGACAAAAGGGCCAAATTCTCATGGGCTTCATTTTTAAAGTGGTGGAGACTAAGCCAAACTCATTAACTTTTAATTACAACTTAAAGTCCTCTAGGGACTCTCAGGGGTTTACATGATTGCAAAAACCTAAAACAAAAGAAACCAGAACTATCTGAGAGTAAAAAGAAAAAAAAACAATGAAATGAGAATTTTGCGCCAGATTAAGATATTAAACCACTATTGTTCCTGGTGAATGGTTTAATAAACTAATATTTTGTTTTTTGTAATATCTGAAGGTCACATTACACTGTCTTTGAAACATTTATTGTGCCTTGATTATTGTTTTCAATTAATTTTTCAAATGACATTTATGCATAAAATTCTGTTGTTTTTCACCCCCTTTTGTTTTTACCCTTGAGATTATCGTGTGTAGGCAACAGAGGGTCTGCCACTTTATTCCGTGTTTAAAATTTTCCATCACTGTAATATCCACTATACAGGAATGCTACATGAAACACAATAGTTAATTTGAGATTTTGTGGCATGATGTTCCAATAATAATAAATAATAATACTAATAATGATTTATATATAACAACAGGATGTATGTACACTGTTGCCCATTTTGGTTGTCTAGCATTGACAAAAGTGTTCATAATTCAAGAAATACACCATCACAAACAAATGTGGATGATGGAAGTCAAAAAAAACAGAATAATGGAAAGGAAAAGAGATGCAGCCAAACGGAGAATATAACTTTTAGTCACAGCCCAGTAATACACTGAGCAAATTTTCTACCTTTAACAACCCCATGTCAGACGCTTAAATGGCAAAGGGAACTGCAATGTGTAATTTGAAGTTTGATGATTTTTCATTGTTCAGCAAGCCTGTAGGAAAGGACGAAATAATCTACAGAGTTAAAGGTAAAGTTAATGTGCTCCCCCATTTTGAAATTGGTTTTTGAAGAGTGTCGCTTAAATAAGTGCGAAGTTTGTTTTTCTTGATTAGGTTCTGAATCTAGTTTGATTCACGGTTCAACTCACTAGTTTTGCTAATTAGAAAAGACCTTAATTAAAAAGTTCCCTAATATGTGTGCAGGTGTTTTGTGCTTTTGTATGTGTGTGTTTTTTCTCAAGGTCACAATGAGTTCCACAGGGGGGGAAAACTCAATTTGCAAGTACACCTTTTGAGCTAATAGCTATCAGTAATCTAGCAGATGTTTGTCTTCGGGTTTTTGAATGTAGCATATACATGTGTATTATGAGATATATATATATATTACATACCACTATAATCCAGTTCAATGAATCCAAGTTAATCTCTCAACGTACATATTTATATATATATTATATATATATATATATATATATATAATATATCTATATATCTATATATATATTTTTTTTTTTTTTTTTACAGCTTTGTGAGACTGTTACATAATGCATTAGCTGACTCTTTATTTTCACCCTTGGAGGGTGAAAACCTTCCCTAAAGTATCATCAAAGAGGAGACAATATTGAGGCAGGCATCATCCTGGAGGGATGTCAAGACCTCTTCTTTTCTCATTATCTGTATGTGTCTGCTGCCCAAGGGTGGGAGTCAAAGAAGAGCACAGGGCAACATTTGTCAAGATGAGAACAGGAAATGGAAAGACAAAGCGTTAAAGTCTGTATGAAAATGAGGGCAAAGGTGAACAACTGTATGCTGCACAAAAGAGAGTAGATGTTTTCTGTAGATAGATAGATAGATAGATAGATAGATAGATAGATAGATAGATAGATAGATAGATAGATAGATAGATAGATAGATAGATAGAAAGAAAACAAAAGTCAATGTGTTGCATATAGTACAGAAAATAAGAAAAGGTAAGCGTACTGACCATAGGTCCCGATATTACTTATTACTTAATCTTGGAGCAACCCTTCGCATTATAGATTTTTCAAAGGCCACTAAAGCAATAAATTACAGGAAGCTACTGAGATATCCATAAATTCTCTCTTCTATTGTACAAATCTAACCTTGTGATCCCACATGCCAGTGTTTTTAACTAAAAATAAGCTGACTAATACAATTTTTTACCACAAGTAGGACTCGATTAAGGGTCACAAGCAGATGCATAAGCACATACATTTGTTCTTACCCTCACTGTAGGGAGGGTTAAAATTGAGGGCATGTGTGCTGTGTGTGCCCAGCCAGTAATTAGGCCTTTTCACACAAAATCATTTCATTTTTTTCCCATCAGACTGGTTCAAAGTAGAAGAAGAAGAAGAAGAAAAAAACGTGTCAGCAACATTTCATGTTCTGATCTTAATAGCTCCCATACTAGGTGCTGTTTTCTCCCCCTATTGATTTTTACATTCATTTGAATTCTTTATAGTGTATACTGTAATGTTGTTGTTGTTTTTGTATTGTATTGTTGCTTGGCAAGATTAGGTAAAACAATCACGCCAAAGCACTTTGACTGAAATTAGAACTATATCAGACTTTTCAACTGTTTCACTAGCCTCCTTCTGTAGATTACATACGTCAAATAAGGCGCCAATGTGACATGTCTTTATGAGTGCGTCCAGTGATATTCAAATTCATTCAAAACACTACGGAATCATTTAGAAATGAAAAACATACTGAGTGAGTCAGCAAATATTTACTAAAACTGATTCGTCTGATTTGTATTTCAGTTTTAGCTTATTTACCTGTATATCTATCTAGTTAGTATACATTAATGCTTAAGCTCATTTATTTGTCAGTTGCCAATGCACATATTTCTCAATTTCATTTTGTTTATTTTTCCTAAGTTTTTTCATTTAATATTTCTTCAATGTAATTATTATTTTAATTAATATTCATTTAAATGAGCAAAACAGTTTTCATTTTTGTAATTTACTTCCACCGCAGAAACTCACAACACATCCTGCTGTATCTTCTATTCTTTAGGGTGAAACTCTCTGGGAGAAATGATATGTCATATTTGCATATCATTAAAGGCGATGTTGAGGGGTCTCAGAAGTGTCACCCACCACAACTCATGACAGAGTGCCCAGATGACGTTTTACGATAGTCTCTGTTGATGGCCAGGCTTACACTCTCAGTTATTTTAGTTGAATGTTTTAAATGTCTCTAGATGAAAAAGTAGGTGAGATAATTTTATATTCAGTAGTTTAACTTGCAGACTAGCAAGCTCACAAGCCACGCGAATCATATTGTCGCCCACATTGTCATTATCCATACAAAAAGCATAAGTCATCTTACCAATATTGAACTTCCTCCTTAAAGCAACTTCTGTGTTTGTGTTGTAGATGGAGGGACTAATGTATATACCCAAAACAAGGTAATTGTGTGATTAGTTTGGCACAGTATGCAGTAAAGTGCACTGATTAAATGTTGTTTTGAAATCATATTAATAGTACTGAGTCATTGATGACTTAATTTTTTTTTTTTTTTTTTTTTTAATAAAGAAAGAAGTAATTGAAGTCCTTTTGGCCTGGGATGGACTGGGGCAACAAACAGAATATCTTCCTTTCCCCACCATTTTCTATTCCTGTAGGTCCATGTGTAGACAAATAGTGGGAGAAGAAGCCTTGAGGTAGGAAACTATAACACACGGAGCAACGTGGAATAAGTTACCTAGACCAAATCATTTTCAATGAGAGGACAGAAGTTAGAGCAGATACAATCCTGTAAAACTGCAGTGAATGTGAGACAGATAAGTTGAGAGCTTCTAGAGCACTGTGGGAGACAGAACATTGCCTATATCGCCTGTGTCATGCAGGATCTGTACGCAGCTTACTTAAATGGTCTGGAAATTTTGTATTGCTTAAATCGTTTGCATATTTATTATTATATATTCATTTGGTCCAGGACTCAGCTTGAACCTGGGACTTGATGCTTCTTCTCTAGTATACAGTACTTATGGCTTTTAGAATGGTGTATATTCTTTGAATATCTTTGAACTTTAATGTTAGCGCAGGCATATTTCACACACTAACGATTGCGAGCAGTCCACGTCCATCTTACCTTCACAACAGTTTGTTGCAGAGCAGGCTTTTTTTTTCTTTTTTTTTTTCAGGGGTGAGCTCCTTTATCCTTATTTTCCCTAATACTAACCTTTCAGTTAGTGGATAGTTGCAACAACTGTCACATTGAATGAAACTGAAAATCCCAAACCAGTCTTTATTGATATTATATCATATACTAATAACACTAGTATATCTCAGTTAAGTGTAATATCAATAGCCTGCGCCATCTAGAATTTCATAACTGAACTATCATAGACAGTGTACATATTACTGTATATAATGCTATGCACTCTATTTAATGCAAAACAAGTGTTGTTTTTACAACATGCTATTGAGCAAAAAAAATAAAAAAAAAATCTCAATTTCCACAAAATATATAAGCAGCCACAACTGTTTCTCTCCATTAATAATAATAAGAAATGTTTATTGAGCAGCAAATCAGCATGGAATGATTTCTGAAGGATCATGTAACTCTGAAGAACTGACTGCTAAAAATTTAGCTCTCGCCCAACAGGAATTAAAACATATCCATAACAATATCCATAAAGTTTTAAACCATAATCAAATAAGAAATGTTATTATTATTGTAATAATATTTCAACAACATTGTTTTGCGGGCAAATAAATGCAGCCTTTGCAGTGCATAAGAGACTTCTCTCAAAAATATTAAAACATTTAACCGACCCCTATGCTTCCCATTTTAGATTTGTAATTACCTCAAAATTAATCTTTACAACATTGCATGTAATTACATCTTGGATTGGGAAAATTAGTTTGTTGCTACTGTACCTGTATAGGTGTTTTCAAGAGGAAAATAAAAATCAGAATGGACTTCTAATCTGGCTGGCCTTAAAGCCGTTGTCATTGCATATGAGGAGATGCCTTTCCTAAAAGTTTGTTATGAAACTTCATTTACTTAGATACTCTGAGTAGATTTAGCAGACTCTTTTCCATCTAAAGCCCGTTCGAATTACAATGGTGGCGATAGTTATCCTGAAGGAAAGGAGTGGAGTTAAAAGCCGGGCTCAAAGGCACGTGGAGTGTTTGTCATTTGCATGGAATGGTGATGAAGAAGTTCTCTCATTAACTTTAATTATTCAAAACCATGGACTGCTATAATCCCCCAGTGTTAAATCATGCCCACTTGTGTCCATAAGTGCAGTTGCCATAATATATTGTCTCCATGGCCATTTTATTTTTTTATTTTTTTGGTCATTATTGCTGTACATTTTCAAAATCATAGCACCTAGTGAAAGGACCCTTCCTGCTCTCCCCAAAGTGCTACATATCCCCCTTACATATTCCACCTAACCATGCACTGCACATTTCCTCTCTCACCCCATCTAAACCTCCCTCATTGCCACTACTACGATCCCATCTTGTCCCCTTTGGCTGGCTCCATTCCCATATGTCCAGTTGATGGGCAGCTCCACAATCTGGCACGCCGACCCTGCACATCAAAGCCCCACTCTAAGCTCTTAGAAGAGGGGAGACGGCCCCAGCAGAGCCCCTTCAATAATGCATTCTGACAGCCAGAGCTCACAGTGCACATTCGGAGCAGTTAGGCATACAGACTATGGGTAAGAGGACATCGCCGCAGTCTTACTTTTAAGTTCAAAACAGGCCTTTTTAAATTAATAGTTAGGACATAGATGAAAATACTGTCATTCTTTACTCACCTGTAGCCCACTTGTGGACATCTTTCTTTATGATGCGATATTAATGCTTCAACAGCCCTATGCAACTGCGTTTGAATTAATTACTTTAATATTGATTTTTTTTTTTCTTTGCTGTGACAATGACAAATGAAGTTATTCACAACCTTTGTGCCAATGTGTTATGTACACAACCTTTGAAAGTTTTGGGTCATGTTCAATGTTTCTGAAAAGAGAGAGAGAGAGAGCGGAGAGAGAGGACGTTGAGAGCGACGGCGAGTGAGAGAGAGAGAGAGTGAGAGGAGGAGAGAGAGATACTTGTTAAAATAACTAATTAAAGGGGTTAGTTTCAACCAAAATTTCTAAATTAGCCCATGTCTACTCACCCTCAAGGCATCCTACCATTTCTTCTTTCAGATGAATCCAATCAGAGTTATATTAAACATTGTCCTTGCTTTTCCAAGCTTCTATAATGGCACTGAGGTGAGTGTTGTTTTTTTTTTTTTTTTTTTTTACAACAGTCCAAACGAAGTCAAATAAAGTGCATCCATAATAAAATCGCCTGCTCCTCACACAGCTCCGTGTGGTGTATGTTCTTCCATACACACAGGAGGCATCAATACCTCCTGTGATGCACTGATGTATTTTTGTAAAAAAAAAAAAAAAAAAAAAAAAAAAAAATTAAATCCATATGTAAAACATTTTAAACACTTTTCTCTTATTTCTGCTAACTGTCATACACAAAGCCATTCCAGACGGATGACGTAGGACATATGCGTATCGGCTGCAGTGGTGAGAATATGCTAGTCTGGTGAGTTTGTTTACAGGAGCAAAGGTAGCAAAGTTTCCTTATTTTAACAAAGGAAAAACCAGTCTCCTCTTGCCTTATATCGAACTCCGACAACATTTTTCTTTACAAATCCTCATTTTGTGCTTCTAATTCACTGACCAGTATTTAGTTTTGTTCTCTGTTCTGTGCTTCTGTTGTTCGTCACTGATCACTCGGTGCGTGCGCTACGCCACCACGTGGTACGTCATCCGTCTGGAATGGCTTTGTGTATGACAGTTAGAAGAAATGAGAGAACAGTGTTTATAAAGTTTTAAAATATGGAATTTTTTTCTACAAAAACGCAACGAGCGTTCACTACTGGAGGTCTTTCATTCACCCCCCTGGAGCCATGTGGAGGAGAACGCTTTATTATAGAATGTATGCACTTTATTTGACAACCTTTGGGGGACATTGACACAGAAACACCTACCCATCCCATTTAAAGCTTGAAAGAGGCCAGTCCCAATTTTGACTTTATAAACTCCAATTGGATTTTCCTGAAACAGAATGTAATATTACCCACGATGCCTTGAGGTGAGGTGTATTAAAAACATGGGCTACCTAAATTTTTTGGGTAAAAAATAACCCTTTAATGAGACCCTCAGTAAGGGGTTTTTTAGGATTTTTTTTTTTAAACAAAAAGTAGTATATGATTAGTTTGTTTTTACAATAGTTTAGAAAATGTTTTGCGTGATGTGTGTGTGTGTGTGTGTGTGTGGTGCGTGTGTGTGTGTGCCTTTAAACTGTGAAACAATGTAAACATCATATTGAACAGCATTTAAGCATATATATCTTATGTATTTATCTTGGACTTAAAAGCCCAAAAAATAGGAAGGGAACCGTGGGAAATGGTGCTGACGCATAGTGATTTGCAAAAGTCCACATAGTGTAGGAAATAATTTAAATCTAGAAAGTTTAGATAGTTCTGAAAATGTAAAACAAAAGAAATGTTGGGTCATTTATTACAGAAATATTTTAGATTTGTGAGCATTGAGCATTGTGAAACATCCTTTGCTGACGATCATTAAAGAAAATATCACTTTTTTAACAAATTATTATTCTGATAATATACTTTTAAATAAAAATGTATTCAGACTTGTAGAATAGTGCAAATATAATCATTTTCATGTGGCCAGCAGTTCCCACCCACTGTATATTGTGATGTGTGGTGAATAGTACACTGCAAGCTTCACAAACAGCAAGATGTATTCATAGAATGAGACACGGGGGGTACAGACAGTAAAAAGAGTGAAATCGAAAGAGTGATTGTGAGAAATAAAGTGACATAACCGTTATTGCACTTTGTGGACCCTAGATTTCCTCATGGCTTAGCTTTCTGCTCCCTCAGGTCTTAAACGTTAAGCTGATCAATAGAGGAATCGACTTTGGTCATCACATTCAGGACAGTAAATTGACTCCTCAGTTTTTACTACTACTGAGACACTGCACCAGTAAAATGGAGGCATCAACATGCAAAGCCAGCATCTCACTCTGTTGAATTTCCTGGTGTCAAATGGCAGCACGCGATACCTGGAAAACATGATGGTATAGTAAATTGGTCTTGCAAAATATTGCCGTTGGCAATAACTATAGAGGATAATATGGCACAAATCCCGGGCAAGTCCAACACCATGGTTTGTTGTTCAACAGCAATCAAAAAGTGTGGTGACAACTCAATGCAAGTCATAGGTAAGTTGAGGACATTTGGACTCTCTTAAGCAGTGGTGGTATTTCACAAAACCATAGGGTATGGATCGGGGGGCTGGGGGGGTTGGGGGATTCGTGTTGATGGGGGTGTTGATATATAAAACAATTTTATGGCACCACCTCTACTGGAAATACAGGGGGAAAAAAAAAAAAGAAAGAATGGGGAGAGAAGTTAGTAATTAAACACTTTGCGTCATCAGTGTTGGTATTGTATCAGACACCTTGCACTTAACTTTAACATCAAAAACTCAAATGGAGGTGCGTTAACAAGGTTTTTGGCCAGCTTAATGAGGAGATCTGTGTGTTGTCTGTCAATAGAGTACGGCCACATCTGAGGGACAACGTGCGTCCGCATTATCGTTTCATTAACATTTACAGGTATTTAATGTTATTGTTGCTAATGGGAGCTTAGTTTGTTCTTGTGTTTTAATGCACTTGGCCAAAATTCATGATATAAACGATTAGTGATTATACACAGGATATAAAACGCTTATACAAAAGGTATATGATAGAGACATATACCTTCTCCGGTCTAAACACACAAAAAACATTAGCTTTTACAGACATCGTGTTTGAGTAAGAAAATGCTTGTATACATCTATATCCAGTATTTATTTACCCTTCCACCACTCCTCTTTTACTCACCCTGCATTGTGAAAAATCGGGGGCGATCTGTCTCCTCCAAGCTCTGCACGGGCATGCCAGTCTGAGTGGGAGGCGGGGTGTGGGGTGGAGTACGCGGTTTCGCTTGAGAGCTGAGGATACCAATGCATTGACAAGCAATGGACCAAGCTCTCTTAATACTTTCATTGGTTAAATATTTGTAAAGCCCTTGATTTAAAATAATAATAACGAATTATAATAGAGATATGGATCGATTTTGTCCGAGTGGATAATTTTTTTATGGAGCGGGACGCTGACGGTGGTAGGGTTATTGCAAACTGCCATATTCTCGCCAAACGGAAAACGCGCACCCCCGTGCTCCTTAAGTGGCGACCAGGAGCAACGATCCCATCTTTCAACTTGGTCTTGAGACAAATAGATTTTTAATTTTATTTTATTTTATTTTTTGATACCTTACTTGCCTAAACCTTTTTAGTGAACAGTGTCATAACCCGGTTGCCAGGTATAGGCATAGGTGCAAATAAACCTGCAATCAGAAGGGCCAATCATTCTTAGTAAATTCTATATGTACACCAAATAATTCTGGTTAATGTAAGAATTTGCCTACAGTCAGGAACCTGCGGCACGGGTTGTGCAAAGATGTGTGACTACATGGGGGGCTTTGCGAAAATTGACATAGTGACTGACAGAGCTGGTATTAAAGGAATTTAAATAAAAATAGGTAAAAATACTTGAATTTTAATGTAATGTATCATAACTCATTCATAAATAATGCTTTTATTTTAAATTACACATTCACACCTTAATCATATGCTTAATATACTGCACAACAGCTTTGTTGATTATTGTCTTGTCACATCAATTACAGATTACATACATGAATCATGCGTAAATTATATATTTTCAATTCAAAATGGAAACTTTTGGACATAAAACGTTAAGTAGTTTGGTAGCACTGGATTGCTTATTACGGAGTGGTACAGTACAGCAGGATCAAGTCATGTTCCATCCAAGAATATCACATATTTACGGTTGGGGATCGTGCTCCTAACATCAATGTCCCTATTACTTATTGTGTTAATGCCAAAACAGCATAGCATGTCACCATCCTCCATCCAATAGGGTAAAGTCAGCAAAACTGGGCAAGTTTTTTTTCGGTAAATATGTATTACCAACTAATCAAATAAATCTAAAGATCTTGTATCTCCACTATTTTTTGAAAGAATATTTGTTTGTTTGTTGTTAAACACAAGATTCAGAAAAATTTTAAGACACCCTATTTTTTTGTCTGTCTGTGGGCTTTTTTCAGTTAAGTGGAATGCTCCTCTGGTAAAGTGGGACACACATTTTTTTTTAGTCTGGTGCTTACCAAAATACATTTCCTACAGCAGGACATTGTCAAATATCGTTTGCAATAGAAATCTCAGAATTTAAAATAACAACTATTTTTTAATAACATAAAAAATGACATACGCTAGTGGATTTGCTTTGACTGTACTCTAAACACCGAACACTTATGGAATTAAAACACGTTTAACAAAAGCAGGAATTAAACATTTTTTTAAAAGCTTGCACCAATAGGAAGTACAAATTGTATGGCTGACAAAAACACTCCAACAGAAGGAGAAAAACAAAAAGGAATTGAATCACTTAACACAGAAATACAGTGTGTATTGTAAAAGTTGCTTACTATTGTCATCTGTGATGTGTGGCCTTCTCACTGTGTGTGTGTGTACTCTTTTCAGAGTGTTTCTTTGGTATCCAGTGGTGTGTGCGTAAGTGTGTAACACATGCTTTACTATTTGTTTGTTTTATGTTGTAATTGTGTAACACATGCGTTCGTTTTTCGTGTGGTTGTATGTTGTACTTTTGCAGAAGTATGGGGGTGAGAGCATGCATGTGTTTGTTGAAAATGAAGAAGCTTTTTTTATATTTTTTGGTGCCTACAGTTTGTGACGTTTTTTATAAAACAAAACAATTTGTCACGATAAGCAATTTATTATTTTTTAATTGTATAGGATGTCCCCCGCTTTTAGCTAAATGCTACTGTCCCAATTTATCTACACGGGTAAATTGGGACAATAACACAACTTGATAAAAAATAAAATAAATAAAGAACAAAGAAACTGTACACAACTTTGCAGAAAATTGAATGATCACATGAACACGTAATACCATTTTATATTGTCGGTTGAAATACTTTTATATTAGAATTTAAACCTTAACAATTTTAATAGACTTAAAACTATGTACGGGCAATTAGCATGTACTTTCTTTCTTCTCAGACCTTCCAGCATCTGAGTGGTAACCACGCGCCATATGATTTATATCAAAGTCCGTTTAAGACAAGTCATGTCACGCCGTGGGCATCTTTGAGGCGCCTCTCGGGGCACCACGTGCACCTCCCATCTCTTAGAGATGGGTGAAGACGATCAATTCTACAAAAAGCTTTCACTATTCTTGGCGATTAAATTTCATATTTTGAAATCACAATAAATCTTAACAACTGTGTCATAAATGTTATTTTGCTCAGAATAAGCTTTATAAAAAAAGCTGATATATTAGGCTAGATCATGCAGTGCCATGCGCAGTCCGAAGTGCACGCTCAGACCACTGTACTGTTTCTATAGCCCCGGGACTCCTTCTAAACGGCAGCTGAAGTGACGCTTGGTCTTTATCGATTTAGCGATTGGCTTCCTTCATTCAGAAGGCGGGTCTGCCTGTGATTGAGCGGCCCTATTGAGCGTTGCATTTTTCCCCATTCAGCACTATACGAGTGACATGGTCCTTGGTTGACCTTATGGTCGTCGATCTAGTCGGTTTGTTGGGTATCTTGATCTAATCAAATTCGTATCGAGTGGCAGTCAGATTAAGGACGTGTATTACTAATTTGTCATTTTGGAGCCACCCCATTATTAGCCAAGTTGGATTTTTTTGAAAACAACAGTGGCGGGGCACACCCCCGCCCAAAACATGACATAGAGCAAGCGTAAAAGCTTTATTTGTCCCACACACACGCTGATCAAGCTGAACAGGCCCGCCATGGCTGACTTCACCCCGACAAAAATTATTGAGTAGCAATGTGGGCCCGCACGCGTTGGGTGAAAGAAGACAACACAGGGAAAGAAATTAGTAAAAAATCATCCCATATCAAACATATTGATGCAAAGAATCCTGTACTGACTTAGTCCCTGTTAATACCGATAACTATCCCTGGTTTGTTACTGAAGTCATACCACCAATATTCTATTTATTCTGATTTTGAAAATCAATGCAGTCCTCACTACCTTGGTGACGGCTTAAACGTTTATGCTTTAGGGCACCCAACTAGATGCCTAACATGCACTGGGCCGCATCTCCATGGCTTATGACAACCCTGGTCTACTGCCCATCACTAGTCTTGTATCTTAAAACTCTTGAATTCACAAGGATGGCAAAGCCATTGGTCCTGTTTGTCGGTGCATTATGAGGTGCTATTGCACATTCCTGAGGGGCGCTCACATACTCCTGAGGCAGGAGGATACAGCTCTGGACTGAACTGAGAAGTGCTTCGAGAGGACTCCTGAAATTTGAGTGAGTAAATCCACAGAGGACACATGTCCTGTGGCAAACGGCACCCGCCGTATAATTCAGCAGGCCATCAGGACTCCCCGCCGGGTGGAAAAGCACTTTATTACTCCATTATTCCTTGTTCCGTGACATCAGCGCGTCTGAAGAATGCATGTTAAACAAATGTGTGCTGCCATTTTGATTGTACTCTCTTACGAATGGAGTGCATTTCCCGTCTTGTCCTCCGAGACCTTCCATTAGACTGAACGTTTAGATATGACCGTGGACTCATAAATTGTGTCAGCTTCCCGAACCCAACAAACAATTGCTTATTGCCAATCTACAAATCTTTCGACACCCCTTTGGGTTTTTTTATCGTTATCTTAGTCATGCAGGGTATAAAAAAACACCAATGATGAGGGAGATGACATGTTCGAATAATGAACTGTGCAATGAACATTACTTTCCATTGCTTGCTTCCCGGTGCAATGAATCAGCGAACGTACGTGTTCGAGCACTGTTGCCCATGATTATAGCACAACGTAACCCACAAAACAAAAGGGCAATAGCAAGCTAATCATCTCTTTTCTTACCATAATGTAGGTGTATTGCCAGACAATTGAAATTACATTTTGTCTAAAAGATCCATGAATGTAGAAAAATAAGGTTTATCATTTCATGTTGCACCGTTATATGACGTGTTTTTTCTAATTTGATGCAAGAATGTCTAGTGACATCTGTTTCTGAATCTTCATGACCGACCCGATGTAGTTGTGGGGTTCATTTGTACTTATGGATTACCTTTGGGAATGTCTTTGTGTGATTTTTTAATGACTTCTATAATGGGATCTACTTAATGACGTATTTCAGTCCAAATGGGGTACTGACACTCCTTCAGCATGTCCTAATCAGAGATGATTACACGCCCCCCTGCAGTTGTTGTAATTTACCTACATGAACTGACAACGAATACTGATTGTTTTGCTGGATAAAATGCAACCCAACCACAAGAAAAATTAGAAATTCACTTTGTTGTAAACTCTCACAACATTGCATGCAGAATAAACAACCAAAATGCAGTGAGGCGTTTTGAGTCTCAACCTCCCCTTAGGAAAGCTATGCTGCAAGAAAAAAAGGCTAGTTGTTTATACTTGCTACCATGAATAGGAGCGCATACGTATGGTATGCATATGCAGTAAACTTCAAACCAAAAAGAGGACTATGGTGTGCTCGAACTTCAGAGTTAGTAAATGAATATGCTACATGTTCATTTATTTATTGTTTCTCATTCGGTAGTTTCAAGAGTATAGTTTTCCCTCCTCTTTTGTTGTAGACAGAACACACACAAACTACAAAAAAGTAGCTTTTCTTCTGAGAAACCTGTCATGGCTTACTGTCAAAATCATAATTAATTATACTGCACAATTTAATTGTTTTTGTTTAATAGACAATAAACCTGACAAAACATACATGATACATTGTAATATTAATATTATTTACTTAGAACAACTTCATTTATAGTTTACTGAGTTCACAAGCAAATGTGGGATTATATTTAGTAGTTTTTCCTTTGGAAAGAAATGCAAAATGCCGTCCTCTCTAAGAAGAGGAACCTCAAACTGTTTGGTTAAGCTCAAAATCTAATAAGTTAGTAAATAAATACTATAGATTTTCTGGCTGGTCCTGGCACTTATTGAGCATCATAGATTTTTTCCCAGCCACTACATTTACTGTGGTATGCTTCGCAAGGCTCTCTTAATTGATGATTCCTTGTTTCTCTGCTCCTCGCCCTTCAGCCTGTGACCTGGAACAAGTCGTTCAGTGTCTGTTCATCATTGAAGGACACATCTATTTCTCTGATTCCAGAACCTCAAGGAAATGCAGTCCATATGTGCAAGTCTATTTTCTGGCAACTTCCTGACACGACACATATAATGCTCCTCTTACATCCCTGATCTGGGCACACATGTTAACAATAGTACCATACAGTATAGCAAAATTTCTACATAGTAAGACTATTAACACAGAATTTGCAGAACACCTCTGCGAAAGTTTGCACAAATCAGGTCATAGGAAAAACGTCTCAGGTTACATATGTAACCAGGGTTCCTCAAGGGAACGAGTACGCTGCATTGCTAAACGCGTTTGGGAATGCTTTCAGCGTGACCGGCTCTGAATCTGTGTGCGTTAATCAGACCAATGAATGAGCGGGGAGGTACGTCACTAAAAGGCGGGTCATCGTTCAGAAGATCCAGGAAGCCTAAAAGCACGTGCGCTCCTAGGCGTGAAAACAGTCATTACCCTTTAGGAATGAAGCAATCGCCGGTAGGATTTGCCGGAAGTCGCTGTGGCACTGCAGTGCGCGCAGGCGTGTGTCTCGTTCCCATTCGAATTTAGAGAACCATGGTTACATAGAACCTGAGCGACCGTTCCTCTTCAGGAACTCGTCAACTACGCATCGCTAACTAAAACGCTTTTGGGATGATGAGAATGCCCATGCCGCCAGACTTACAAAATCTCTGCCTAGTTGGTGGGAAACTGCACATGCTAGTGCGAGAGACAGAAGACGCCTGGAGTGGCTCGCAGGATCTAGTCCATGCGAACCTGACAAGGTTAAGGCGGGGACCAACCCACAGCATCACAGATGTCTCGCATAGAGACCACCCTCTCTAGAAGGCCTTGGAGGAGCCTACACCTCTGGTGGAGTGAGCCTTGCCCCCAGGGGAGAGAGGGGCCAAGAGGAACTCATACGCATATAAAATGGCATCTACTATCCACCGACTTAGGTGAATCTGTTTAGTAGCAGGAAGACCTCTCTTTAGAGAGACACACGAGCAAATGAATAATACTGGTCCACCCTTCTCCCCACCCAGTGCAGCTCTGTTGACACATACAGTATTAAGCGTCTCTGGTCTGGTTTCCCAAAGATATGCGCAAGCAGCATAAAAGCAGTCTCTTTATAGTGAGGTGGCGATCGAGATCTCCTTGATAGGCTCGAAGGGCGGCCTACAGAGCGAGCTTCCAGCACCACAGCCAGGTCCCACGTGGGGACACGAGAACGTACCAGAGGCCTCACCTCAGCACACTGCGGAGGTAATGTGTAACCAGGGGGTGTCTGCCCACTGACTTGCCACCGGAGGGCGTGGTAGGCCACGAATTGACCCCCCCCCCACGTAACCTTCAGGGTGGAGTGGGTCACTCTATGGAGAAACGGAGCCTGCAGGAACTCCAGCACTGTACCCACCAGGCAGTTTAAACTGGTCGATGCTGCCGGTCCTCCGCACCAAGAAGTGAAAAGTTTCAACCTCACTGCATACATTTTTCCTCGTAGATGGAGCTTCTGGATTTGGAAGATGGTCTCAAACACCTCGACAAAATGTCTGCTCCCATATCGCAGGTGCCCAGGAATGTGACTGCTTTCTCAGCGAGTTTCATCCTGGACCCACACAAGGATCTGGTCACACTAGTTTCTACAAACGCATGAGTGCAGACCCTCCTTGGGGGTTGATGTAAGAGACCCCCGCTGTGTTGTCGGTGCGCACCAACACATGGTGACTTCCTAGGTCTCGGAGAAACGTGTTTTGTGCCCCGAAAGCAATGGGCAGCATCTCCAGGCAGTTGATAATATCCAATGTCCAGATGGCAAACCACTTCACAGACCGGGCTGGTGCCACTCATGACCGCACCCCAGCCAGTTTGAGGGACGCGTCTCCGTTGCTAGTGTTACACTGTGACAAGGATCTCCCCAGCACCGGGCCCTGAGACAAGAACCAAGGCTTCCTCCACATGTCCAAGGCACTTAGGCAGCCGCCACGTGACCTTGAATCATGCGAAGTGGGTTTCCCCTCGGGGAGAACCCCCTTGGTCCTTGAGCCACCACTGTAGGGGTCCTCATGTACAGCAGGCCAAGAGGTATCATTTGGGACACAGCGGCCATCAGACCCAGCAGTCTTTGAAACTGCTTGACAGTGAGTGACTGGCCTTCTGCTCACTCCTTGCGACTGCGGAGAGGATCGTGACTCGATCCGAGCAGGTGACAATTCGTCTCCTTCCTCAGGAGAGTGTTTACTTCCTGTTCCATAACCATGCCTGCTCGGGACCCACCAGAATGGGGATAATCCTGTTGAAAGAGGCGGAGAGGAACCAAACTGGATTCCTGTAGCCTCTCTCTACAGTGTTGCAGGACCCATTGAGACACATTTGGCAGTAGTTTCCACGCTGCCAAATGGTCTACTAAGGAATCAGCCTCTCCATAGACTGACTATGGTGTATCAGAGCACTAGACCTCCGCAGAGATGGCGATCCCTCTCAGCATGTCACGATCACGTTTCCGGCAGTTAACGAGCGAGTGGTGCTTTTGCGGGTCCGCTGCGCCCCTGTAACTCTTGCCAGGGTTGGCAAGAATGATCTCCTTGAGTGGCACTGAGGTGGAGACGGACACCGTGTAATGCGTGTGTAACCCACTGCCACCCCAGAGGGGACTGCCCTCATAAGCCCTGGGCCAGTGGCGTCTGGGCTTTTTGGCCGAGGACCTCTTAGCCTTAAGGATGGTCCGCAGATCCGGCTTCAGCTTAGAGGCCCCCAACCCAGAGCGCCACTTCGACCCACGGGGGGTGGGGGGGGGGGGTTGTACATGAGGTGGATGCTCTGCTTTTTGTGCCTCCCTGTATGAGGACTGGTACTTGGTGCTATAGGAATATAGAGCACGAGATGGACGGGAGAACCACTGGAACGCCGCCGCCTGCCTTGCAAGCCTCCTGGTATCGGGTCGACGACAGAATTATTAGCGTCGCCGAACAGGCCCGAGGACACAAGGTGGGTGTCCATGAGCAAAAAGACCCTGTATTTGTCCCCTCATATCGGACCAGGGGTCATGCCACAATTAGACAAAATCAGTGGTCGTCCTAGCTCCGTGATATCCTCCGGATTTCACGTTGCTCCTGCTCATCTAATTCCTTTAGCAGCGGGTCGCGTTGTATGTCCTGGTAACTTCCGCCATGGTGTGGCAGACTACCCCACAAGCCTGACCCGCTGCCGAATTACCAGCTTTGTTGCCCACACAACCACTGAAGTTGTACCGCAGTCGGCTTGGGAGTGGCAGTGCCGGAGCCCATTACAAGATGAATGCGCGAGCCGGGAGACAGATAGTCTCTCAGAGTGTCTGTTCAACCAGATGCATGCCTTATAACTGCGCTCAGCTTCATCCCAGCTACATGTGGCCCGTAGTGATCTGCAGCGGGTAATGAAGAGAATGGCTTTTGCCTATAATTTACAACACCCTTGGTGTGGAAATCGGGGACAAAAGGCAGTCTCTGGCGTTGGAGGTGGCAGCTTCGTTCGCCGTGAGCAAACTCTTCATCCAACTTGCTTCTCCGTGGTTCATGCCCTTTTTTCTCTGCAGAGCCAAAAAACGATGGTTACCGCTTGGCCACAGCATGATTTAACCACCTCCAAAAGCTCCTCATACTTGGGGCGACTTGAGGGGGCGAATCCTCATCGTTTCCCACCTACGTCAACCCCCTAGGGAGGAAGACCAGTGGAAGACTCCGAGCCCACTCCCCGGGGGGGAAGTACACCGGAAGCAAATCGCTTGTCCGATCCCTGAGAACGGGCACCTGGATCTGTCAGGGTGAGGAAGAAGAGTGGTAACTTCGCACGCGTCTCCATTCCCTCTGCCAGATCCAACTTCGTCGACCCCAACGAAGCGAGGACCGGCACTCCAGCCATCAGCGGAAGTGGGACCAGCGCCCTGTCAGGGGAAAGCTAGCAAAGGCTCCCTCTGCAAAGAGAGCCTTCTTTGTACAGAGTTGGTAGGACATGCAGGGGGAGCCAGCTTTGCAATGCTGCTGGTCATGCACTGCTCCGAAGGCAGACACACGCATAAACTGTGTGGTATCCCAACCCGAAATGTAACGCTGGTGCAAGTGGAGGAATCTTCACAGCTTTGAACCGCTTGCCTGCCCAGACTGTTGTTTCGTGACTCTGTTATGTAGGTGCTTTTGACATTATTTTGGGAGGGACAAATACAACACTAAATAATAACTCACAGATAGGGCTGTCACAACTATTAGATTTGGTTTCATATCAACGATTTATTGTGGCCAGAAGAATTCAATATAGCAGATATATCATGATATCTAAAGACAAACCTTGGGGGGGGGGGGGGGAGATATCCATTCAAATTTAATTTTTTTTTTACTTTTTTTATTTAGTTTTTCTCTTTTTCATCCAACGAACAGAAAGGATACTGATAATGCAGGGCACAAGACTCTGGCTTTCTCAGTCTTCTTTGAAGCTCCTATTGAAGAACAAGAGATAACTACACACAGGCCGTATTGATTGCTGAATACAAAATTAGAGTAAAGTAAAGAAAATGTAGTACTTATTAAAATAATCACCCCTTTTAACTTAAATATATGAACACAGAAAACCCGCTGTTAAAAGGTTAAATATTACTTTTTGCCATGTCGATACTAGTAAAATAATGGATAACTTACTCTGAAGAGCACTGCTCTCCTCGGAGTAGCTGTGTGCACTACTCTTTCTTCGTTTGTGACAGGGTGTCAGCATTAAGGCACAATACTGCCACCGTGGGAGGACTCCAACCGAGGTTACTGATGCTGGAGTATTTACATCTGGTGTTATCATAATGAGAACCTGTTAATTTTACTATAGCGGTTATGCGCTTATACCGTAATATCGTCACACCTAAATTAACACGATAATCCGATAATTGTTGCTTTTGAATATCATGGTTATCAATTTCCGGTATACCGCGATAAAACCCCCTACTCACAAATGAAATGGTACAGACAACACACAAAGTGCTTGCTCAAAGACGGAAGGCTAATGCCGTTTCCACCACACATGCTTTTAGGGTTCCTGGTCTCTGACTCACTCGCACCCACCATTGGTCTGATTTACCACATGATCCGAGCCGGTCACGCTGAAGGTGTTCCCAAAGCGTTTTTACGACGCACCTCAGTAGTTCCTGAAGAGGAACTTACATTTTATTTATTGTGTGGTGAATAATCTAGCATTACGAAAATGAAAGGGATTAAAAGTCTACGTTAAAGAAATAGTTTCACCCAAAACTGAAAATTTGCCTACAGTTTACACTCAGGCCATCATGAGTTTGTTTTTTTAATCAAAAGATGTGAAGAAATTTAGCATTAAATTACTTGCCTCACCAATGGATCCTACTGCAGTGATTGAGTCGAATGTCAGAAATGAGAGAACAACAGTTGATCAAAACACACACAATAATCCACAAGTAAATACACTATGACGCTCCATCAGGTTATTGCTTCCAGCTTGTTTTTATCACTGTCTTGTGCTTCCTCTGTTTTGTGTTCAATGACTTTTATGTTGAAGTGTTTTTCCTGTGTTTAATTTATAGTCCCCCCTATAGTGCTTCTTTGCCTACCTTGTGTTTCTCCATTAGTTGTCATGAGTCACCGATAATTCATTTAGCTCTCTGTCCCTTGTATACCCCCATATATTTGCTTTGGTTCAGAGTAGGTGTTGTGGTTTGGTTCTTTGTGGATTATCTAGTCTAGTTCCTGGTTTTTCCTACTCTGTGGTTCCTGTGTTTTGTTTGTTTCTTTATTTGGTTAATACACCTCGCTTGACGTGATCTGCCTCATCTTCGCTTTCATTCGACCCCTTTGTTACTACAGCTAACATTCTCAGTGCATAATAATTGCTTCTGCCATGAAATAGTCATCTCATCTCAAACAGGAGAGAAATATGCACAGATTATAATTTTATATAATTGCTTCCTCCAGTGGAAAAAGTCAATCTCCTGGTTGTCCCTCTCACATCAAAATCCACAGAAATATTCTGGTTTTAGAGAAAACTGGGTTTGGACTGTTTTTTACTAGTAAAACCGTACAGGTTTCAAAAGTGCTTATTTCTCTCCTAATTGAGATGAGATTACTTTTTTTCTAGTGCTCCCTCAAAACAGTAATTACAATACCATCCATGTGAGTAATAGTTTAAGAGCTTTAAACAAAACAAAACCCTTTAAGTGTGACATAACATCCTGTTGACAAATATTTTTATTGCAGGTGAATGGTGCATGTTTTTAATCCTACTGTGACTACCTCTTAACACACAGGAAGCTCCATATATGTTCAAGGGCTTTTAACACAACTGTATTTCTATTCTGGATCTAGCTCTTCAATCCATCACCCTGACATCATATGCCCATTTACAGTACCTACTATACACACTCTTGTTCTATTCAGCAGTGTATCATCAGAACTACTAACCAAAATTTGCCAGTGCATTTTTTTGTTTTTAAGCCCTACCAATTTAAGCCTTTTTAGAGGAATGTGTTCATTGTGATTTATTATATAGGCTTGAATATACCGTATAGATGACAATCAAAAGTCTGGCGACCTAATTGTCTAAATTCAGCCAAGAGCACTACTTAAGCTTGAATAATAAAAAGCCATTTAAGAAATCATCCATGTGCGATCAGGGCAAGACTGTAAGAAGGTGGGAGCGAATGTCAGTACTAATCCATTTTATGGTGTGACATCGGGATGGAATTTGGAGTGGGAAACGAGACAGATTCTTCAGTTTAAAAGCAATAATGTTGGTAAAGGTGTGGGGCAGGATTTTAATTGACCCAAAAATATACATGAATGCAATTTTTTTGTAATGAATGCAAATTTTTTCATTTCCAAGGTGATTTAAAGAGTTAGTTCACTTCCAAAAATGAAAATTCTGTCATTAATTACTCAACCTCATGTCGTTCCAAAAATGCAAGACCTTTGTTCAACTTCAGAACACAAAATTAGGATATTTTCTGATAAAATCTTCTGGAAGAGCTTCTCTGGACCCTCCGTTAACAACTGCCCAACTGCAATGTTCCAGGTCCAGAAAAGTAGCGAAGGACATTGTTAAGATAGTCCCATGTGACATCAGTGGTTCAAACATAATTTTACGCAGAGCTACCGAGAAATACTTTTTTGTTGTGCACAAGAAAACAATAATACACAGAATTTATTCAACAATTCTTCTCCCTGATTGGTGTTGGTTTTTTACGTTCGTGTCAATGCGCTCGCTAGTCTACGTGAACATAACACACACTGATTCATTGTCTTAAGTTTAAGTGGATTACTTCTCCCACAAAATGGTGGAAGACAGTAAACTTTTATCACAATATTTAGATTTTAATCAAAATATAAAGATTTTATAAAAAAAAAACCATCTTACATTGTGTGTCGAAGAATGAATGAAGGTTCTTATGGGTTTGGAAAACATTGGGGGTGAGTAATTAATGACAGAATTTTCATTTTTGGGGTGAACTAAACCTTTAAATAACCCCCTGATTCAAAGTACACACTTAACTTTAAACCACTTTTATATTGTGTGTTACTGTTTTCAGCACAGGAGTTTATCAAAGCTATGCGAACTAGCTCACTTTCACGCTTGACTTATTTTTTGTTGCATTTTGTTGTTTTGCAGTTCCAGTTCTTTAGACATGAATGCAACAAATTCTGTTTTGCCTGGCAGTAGCTCTCCCTGCAGGTATGCAAGTGGAGCAAAAAACAAAACATTTGCATGTAGGAAGCTGCAGTTCTGTTGTGATCACGTTTGTCAACATTTGCTTAGAGAGGAAATGACAAAACGCAAAGGGGTGTTTGTGTCGTGTGTGGTGGGGGGGGGGTTTTGGATTGGTGGGAAATGTAAACCAAATCCAACATCTAAAGTGTGTCCAGATAATCTCTAAGTTTGGCACTAAGCTCTATCCAACCTTTCTAAACTGAAACTTTGTAATTTTTAATGAGTTTTTTAACCTTAACATTGAACAGTCTGGTGTTTATCCGATAATTGAACAAAATGAAATGAGCCTTGAGTAAAAAAAAAGTTAGCCGAGAAAGTTGCAATATGTTTACTGTCATCAGGCTGAACCACTAGACAAGCACTGCTTACATGTCAAATCAGCTCTGGGGAAAAAAAAGAGGCGAAAAGGGACCACAATGAGTAATAAAAATGGGCCAGTGGAGTGACCAAGACTAACAATCTTCAAAGGCATTCAGAAAGGATAGTCCCTCATGAGACTATACTTCAAAATGCTTTTCAACATGGTCATGTAATGTTATGAAAGTGATAGATGTGAACAGGTTTGAGTTTTCTGTCCACAATGGAGGGGCTAGAGCTACCAAGATTCACTCAATCTCAAGTTCACCTCATACTGTCTTCATCATTAATCCTTTCTACGGGGGGGGTCAAATAATTATAAATCATAAAAAATAGTGGAATTGGGTTTGCGTCATATACATGTAATTTTAATTGTACAGTAGGCATATAGATTTGTTGACACACACTCCAGGCGCACCACACCACGCACACAGACACACACACACACACGCACACATACGTATATAATATATATATATATATATATATATATATATCTGTATATATATGTTATATATATATATACTATGTATATGTATATCTATATGTATGTTAAACTGTATATATATATCTGATATAGGTATATGTATAATATATATATAATTATTAAATATTATATATGTTTTCAATTTTCTTTTTTATAAGATTATTCAACCATAAAGACCTAATTAGATACCAAAATTATAGCTATAATTAGCTATAATTAGACAGTAAATTGATGAGGCCACACAGCATAACTCATATTGAATGTATACACTGGATACAAGTGTGGTAAATAAATAAGAAACAACCACCAGTGTCTAAAAAAAGCAAACCAGTTGATACAGAACAACTGTTTTTCCACCACAGATTTCAAATCTCATTTTTGCAAAGTTTAACATCTTAGCCCAAGCCTCAAATTTACTAATCCGAAAACAATCACTTTAGAACTATCGTAAATGAAGGATTTTAAGTTGCTTCCATTGAAAGCTTATGGTATTACTGTATTAAAAGCTGTGTATTTATGTTAGAGTTAGAATTCTGAAAGAGAGATTGACTGAGCGAAGTGTGATTACCTGCATCTGAATACAGCATTCAGTCTCCCAGATCAATTTCATATTCACAATAAAACATTAATTTTACTGCCTGCTGAGGAACGATGAGACTTTGTCATAGTATCCTTTCACTCTGTTAAGTGGATTTCCGATGCCTAGAGCTGCTCAATGCATTGGCTGCAATCGTACAAGGTGTTGTTGAAAGTTAAAAGTAACTTCAAGTGTTTTAACCAACCTGCTCTTTTTTTTCCTTCTTCTTTTGACACTTGTCATGACAGCTTGCAACCTGCTTTTTGGTGCATAGCTTGGCCACCTACTGGGATTAACCCCACTGTTTCAGTCTCGTTCAGCATAAAAGTATTTCAATGCTGGGGGGGGTGACCGGGGTCCAGCGGGGGTGGGGACGCAAAAACAAAACAGGTCTTTTGGGTCGACATCTAATGGTGGAACAATGTTAACTAATTCCACAGTTTGTTTCTTCAATCAATACTCCTTAACCTAATTTGATTACATTAAGAATTATTATTTATATACAAATAGATTTTATTGAATAATAATAGCCCCATCATAAAAAACTGTTGCCTAGGCAATTTTTTTGGGGTCCCCTTAAAGTACAAAAGGTAGCCACTCCCTTAGTATCCAGTACAGACCAAAAGTTTGGACACATATTACTTTTATTTAATGTTTTTTTTTGAAAGGGGGGGTTTTGTTCCTTCTTTCCCGTCCCTGCATCAATCAAGCCCCTGCCCTTTTATTTTTGATCAAAAAATTACAGAAAAAAACAGTAACTTTGTGAAATAGTATATTACAGCTTAAAATAATAGTTTTTTTTCTATTTGAATAGTACTTAAAAAATTAACAAAAATTTTTTATTAGAAATCGTCCTGTGATGGCAAAGCCTGAATTTTTTCCAGCATCATTGAACTCCCCAGCCTCAGTGGGTCACATGTAACCCATCCAGTCCCCCTATTCAACAAATGAAAATTCAGGTTTTCGAAAATCATCCTAATATTCTTGAAAAATTTTTATTATATGAGTGTTGGAAAACAGTTGTTGCCTACTGCTGTCTAATATATTTGATAGAATAAAAAGGTTTAAAGAACTGCATTTATTCAAAATAAATAAAAAAAAATCTAATACATATATAAGTTTTCTTTTTGCTATCACTTTTTTATCAATTTAACACATCCTTGCTGAATAAAAAGTATTGATTTTATTTTTAAAAAAAAAAAGAAAAAAAAAATTACTGACCCCAAATTACTGACTAGTAGTGTATATTGTTATTACAAAATATAAAAAATAGCTTTTCATAGCTTTCTATGTTTTTTTTTTTTTTTTGTAACTTTTTTGTTCATCATAGTATCCTAAAATAGTATCATCCATGTCGACAAAAAATATTAAGCCAAGCTTGACAAGAAACTGTTTTCCAACTGTGTGATAAATGAATTTCTATCCACATTAGAATGAAAGTTCTAAAGGAAATCCATGTGATAAAATTGACATCTTAAAAATTCAGCTTTGTCACGCAATCCAACAGGGGAAATAAATGATAATTTAAAGTATAATAAATTGTTACAAAGCAATTATTAAAGATTGTTAATAATTTATATCCCACATACGTTTTTAAATTTTTTTTTTTTCCTCCTGTGCATTTTTTTGGTATCAGAATAAATGCAGGCTATGATGATCAGAAGGAAACTTTCCCTTTTTCAAAAAACTAACATTAAAAATAGTAATGTTTCCAAACTATTGGTTCCTTGTAACTGTTTTTAGCATTAAACGTTAACATAAATATAAACACTAAAACAAGAATTTTTTTGCCCTGGAAGGGGCCCAAAACTATTTGCTCTTGGAACAAGTAATAGATTTAGAATTGAGAACAAAGAGCTGTTAGATTTGATTACCCCCAAAATGAAATTACAATCCAGCCATCATCGAACCGCCATGCCCAGCAAATTCCAAAGGATTCTGGCCCGAAGTGAAGGCCCTGTGCTCTCAACCCATAGCGGGTTCGCAGGCAACCGTGAAGCAGCTGCTTGACGCCCTGGGAGTTCCAAATCTCCACAACTTTCTTGTGTCCAAGCTTCTTGTTCTTCTCCAGAACCTGAGGACGTCTACTGTAATGCCCTTCTCCCCCTGCAGGCGCTTTCCTGCATGCTTTTTTCTAATTCAACCCCCATCTACAACTGATCCAGAAAACTGCCCCCCCAGCGAGGGTTGATCCCTTCAATGAGCCCAAAAAAAAAGCTCACGTTTTTACTCCCCCTTCTTCCTCCGTTCCAAACAGTTTTGTTTACAACCTGGCTACCGGTGAAGCCCCCGCTCACCACATTCAAAATTCAAGTACTGATGGAGCTTTTCCTACAATGACAACCGACTGGGCAACGCACCAAATATACCCTAAACTCCCTTCCCTTAGTCGCCCCCCCCCACAACTTAGTGCGCCCTCCAGTAAACAGCATTTGCATTTCGGCCCAAGTGAACAACGCCTTGTGGTGCCATCCCAAATAGGGTTTCAAATCACTCTCAAACGCAGGGGCGGAACATGTCCCGCTTGAAAGAATCCCAGAAACGGGGCCCCCGTCCTGGCCTGACGCTTGATTTTTGTCCAACATCAATCAAAAGAAAAATATTATTGTCAAATAAATTTGAACGGTGTTTTGCACCCATCCGACAAAAAGGTTGTTCGCGATAATTCCAATATAAAATTTTTGTCTTTTAAAATAAAAAACCGAAACTGTGCTGTATACGGCCCCGCTTGATCCATTTTTTTTAGAGCTCTCTGAATGAATTCAATTTTAAAAATATGTTTAAAAAATGTAAGTAACCACGGTCAAATGTATGCTTTCAGTTTTTATGATGATAATACCTATTCCTCCAACCCAGGATGATTGGAGGTGGTCCCTAGTTTCCCCAGAGCGCGCCCCGTATTAATTTCAGTTGTAGTATGACCGTTGCCACGCCCCAATTGGTACCATTCCTCAACTATTTATTAGCAAATAAAATTGAAAAAACCGGACCCCATTGGGTAAAACTTATAGTTTTTTGTGAGTATTGGTTGTTGAAAAATCTGTTACTTTTTTAAAACGAAATCGTCATCCCCAGCACTGCTCACCAAACAACAGACGCTAGAGTTGCCTTTGCCTCAAATTTTCAAAGGTCAAATGCATTATCAACAAAGCTTTTGCTCCAAATGCCGACAGAAATGTTGTACTGGAACTATGTTTCAGGGTTTTCCCACAGGGTCCTTAAAAGTCTTCAGGTAAATCGTTTAAATTTAAGGCCATGTAAACTCTAAATGATACAAGTCCTTATTATTAGAGGGCTTCAATTTGGGGACATAAAGACAAGAATTGCACTTTAGACTTAGTAGGTGCTATGTTTCACTGGAGTAACTTGAGCTCTGCAAGGTTTGTTGCTGCGTTTACCCGTGGAAACTGCTATATTCTTCCTCAGTTCGGAAGTTATACCCTGCTCAGCTAACACTTTTGCTTCAATAAAGTAAGCAACTGTCGCAATTTTTTGCTCACATATTTTTTAATGCGAACCGAGGGGTCGACAAAAAGCTAATGCATTAGTCAAAATCTAAAGCAATTAAGACAACTAAGATATAGGATGTAATTTAATATAAAATTTGAGTATAATAGTCTAAATTAATAATAATGCGTGGTTTTTCAACTTCGTAGGGCTCGCGTCGCGTTCCCCGTTGTCCTGGTGGGTTGCGATCTTAAAGGCTGAAATGTGACTAGTGTCAGTGTCTTAAAAGGTCTTTAAAGCTCTTAACATTTTCATTTTACTGCGATGCCAAGATCTCCAGCTCACATTCACTTATCATTCTGCGATGCCAAGATCTCCAGCTCACATTCACTTATCATTCAACAATAATAATAAATTATTTATGTATTTATTTTTAATAAGCCCTTTCGAAAAGCGTTGTTCTGAGAATGTTCTGTATATCAGTGTTAATTTGGTGCTGAAGATATCTATCTAGCGAAGAACCTAAATTTTTTCTGTGATCGAAGACGAGACGTTGAAGCTGAAATAATATCTGATGACTAAATTATGACGAATTTATGCCGCTGCCAAAACTAGACTCCAGACTGGACTATAATGTTTGTTGCGTATTACCAGACATTCAATGCAATTTGTCTTTCAAATCTGTCCCGTCATTGATTGCGATCGATAAGGAGTGCAAAGAAAGTCAGTATAGCCGGCCCGTGTCGTCATAGGCATTAGCAGTGCCTAAATGACTTACACGCCTTTAAATTAATAATGCACAGGACAATTACGAAACATTCTTGCATCAAGTCCGGCCACACTGCACTTTTCGCACCATTGATTTCCCCATTCATACATTTTAATAAGTTATATCGAAACGCAAGCTCATAAAAATAAATATCCCGATTTCGGTGCTAGCTGCAGCAAAATTTTTGGCGAACGCCCCCCCCCGCATCTGCGATATATATATTATTTATTGGGGGGGGGGGTAGCCAAATCGATAGCTGTGCTACTCCTATGTACAGACTTTAATAATAGAGTAAGAAATAGTTGACCATAATTAAGCCTCCTATTCATCAGCCTTTTTCCTGTAAAAGATTATTATTAGCAAAGCTGAGCTACATGGTTCAGAAAAGTCAATGGAAACAAAACAAATGGTAAAGTAATAACACACATCTATATTTTTTTATTGCTTAGTGTGTAGTGTATTTATATAAGAGAGACAGACAGGCTTCTATTTCCAGTAAACGCTTTCATGCTACCTTGAATTACACACACTACCAGCACATTAATTTTAAGCTTTGATAAACTGAGGATATGTCCTGCTCATCAATGGTATTCATAGAGCGTTTACCAAAAAAATGTAGATATTCACAAGATCTTTTGCAGTAAGTTGTAAACACTTGCCATCCCATTATATGTTTGAAGTTTCCCAGTTGTACACCATTGGGATGCATGGCATTTTTCAGTCAAGCCATAGAATATAAGTGTTTTCTTCAATTCCTTGGAATTTACTTCTGTGTAAATTCTACCTTCTATTTTTGTTATCAGTTTTCAGCTCAGCAACCTCGGTTTTGTGCTATTCTAAGACTAGATACATAATTACTGTATGCTACATTCCCAGTGTTGCAAACCTAGCTAGTCTGCTATCGATGAATACGGATGGACTATTGCAAGCCTCCAAGCATAGATCTGTCACGATTTACAATCCTACTGTGTGGCCTGTTCCGGCTTCCACCATCCACTTTATTTAGCTGCTGTTTGCATCCCTTCGACATCCATCATCTTTTCCCTCTGCTCTTTTTCTATTTTTACGCCCCGATAGGCTTTGTTGCTTTAGAGAGGTCGCGCATCTTGTTACTGTTTCCACAACAACTCGCTAATGTTACTGAGCGCTCACTTCAGCGTCTCCGTGGCCCCGCCCACTCGCATATTCCGCTTCTAGGCCTAAACGTTCTGATGGACGAGATCTTGATTAGGGCACCGCTCACTCTACTATACCTGTTAGCATCTCCTAAAACAGTATCATCCCAGTTGTTTTTATAAATAAACTTTTATTAAAATATATATTGTATACCTTTACACCTCTAATATTACATTTTAAAAAACCAAGAATAAATAAAGTAAAGAACACGCCGTTTTTTTTGTTGTTTTTTTTTTTTGGGGGGCCGCCCCCCCCCCTTGCTTTTTGTTGGGCCGGCCGCCCCCCCCCCCCCTAAATTTCCCCCCCGCAATAATATGCGTGCCATACCCCTCCCTCCTTTTGGTCGCCACCTTTTTTGGTTTGGGTTAAAAAATAACCCGCCAACTGTTGGCAAACCCGGAGTAAAATATACGTTTAGTTGCTGTTTTTGGAAAAAAACCAACCTTGGTTTAATTATAAAATAAAGGTTTTTTTAATAAAACCCCCAAAAGGGCCCCCCGGCCCCCCCCCCCCCTTCTAAAAGCCCCTTTTTTTTTTTTTTTTTTGGTTTTTTTTGGCCCCCTAAACAAAGGTTCCCGGGGGAGAAAAGTTTTTGGAGGGTTGGTTTTTTTTTTTGGAAAACAACTTTTTTAAATTCCCCCCCCTCCCCCCCCCCCCCCCACTTGAAAAAAAACTTTTTTTTTTTTTTTAAAATGGGTTTTTTTTGGTTTTTTTTTTTTTTTTTGTTTTAAAAAATTAAAAGACGTAAAACAAAAAAATTTGGGGGGGGTGCGGTTTTTTGCAAACCTATAAAACAACTTGTTTTAATATGGGTTGTTGTTAAA
>NC_056605.1:10450493-10492383 GCF_018340385.1 Cyprinus carpio
GCTGCATCCACGCCCATCGCGAGCGCTGTGCCAAGACGCCACTCGTGTTATTTTTTTGGTTTTTTTTGTGTTGTTTTTGTTTTTCAAATTTTTTTTTTTTTTGGTTTTTATTTTTGTTTTAATTTTGTGGTTTTTGTTTGTTGTTTTTTGGGGTGTGGTTATTGTGGTTGTTTTAAATTTTGGTTGAAGGGTGTAGTTGTGTGCCTGTTTGTTTTTTCCTATTATCCCCGTGATTCCCCCCCTTCCCCATTCCCCCCGAATCTATCCCCCCTAAATCCCTAAAAAAAATCTAAGCTACTCCCCCTTATGTTCCCTTATCTTCCTGAATCCCCCCCCTTTACCAAAAATGGGGGCCCCCCTGTGGAAAAACTGAATTTAAAAAACAAAAAATTTTTTGTCAACAGAATACAAAATTATGAAAGAAAAAAAAAAAAAAAAAAAAAAAAAAAGAAAAAACCCAACCCCAGTTTTTTAAAGACCAATTTTTAAAATATTGTTTAAAGAATTTTGTTTTTTTTTAACAAATTTTTTTTTTCCCCCCCCACCCCATTCCCCCCACCCCCCCTTAAATGCAAAATTTTTTTGTTTTTTTTTTTTTTTTAAATTTTGGTTTTTTTTTTTTTTTTTTAAAAGGGGAATACAACAAAATCCCCGGCCCTCCCCCTTTTTGGGACCCAAAACTGTCCCCCCACCCCTAATAAACACTGGGTTGTTTGGGTTTTTTGTTTGTTGTTCCCTGTTGTTATTTTTTTTAATTTTTTTATTTGGATGTTTTGAAAAAAATTTGGGGGGGGGGGGGGTCCAACACAAAAATCCCCCTTTTTTTCCTTTTTTTTTTAAACCGATCACCTGGCCCTTCCCCCTCCTCTCCCTCCTTTTGGGCTGTGAAAAACTTTGTTTTTTTTTTTTTCCCCCCTCCCTTAAACCCCCTTGCTGTTGGCCCTTATTTAAGGAGTTTGCAGAAATCACGTAAATTTTTGTTTCCTCTAACCCCTCGAAAATGCTTGTTTTTTAGTAAATAAAATCTTTAAAAAACATTTGTTTTTGTTTTTTTTTTTTTTTTATTTTTAAAGAAGATTGAGTAAGAAACAATAAGTGTGTGTGGGATGTGAAAACCCTGGCCTCAACATTACCCCTTTTTTTAATCCCTGAAATAGAGCAAATAGCCTGTGAGCACTATATTAATAATCCCCAGGACATCCCTATTTCAAACGCTAACTGGTATTCCCCCCTTAACAGTAAGAGGAATTCAATTTAAAATCCCTTTAAAAAGAGAAAGGTGTTTTTTTTTGTTAAAGTAATTTTGGAGAAATACCCCCGCCAAAGTTAGAAATGGGGGGAAAAAGGCCGTTGTTTTTTTTTCCACGGGGTTGTGTTTTAAAAAAAATTGGAAGTTTAAGCCCCCACCTCCCCCCAAAAAAAAATTCGTTGGGTTTTTTTTTTTTTTGTTTTTTTGGTTTTTGCTTGGTTGATCCCAAAGTTTCAATCTCCCAATTTTTTTTTTTTCTATAGTTTTTGGCATTTTGTTTTTTTTACTGTTTTTGGGTTTATTTGTTTCTCCAACTGAAAAAGTTTCCCCCCCATCGAAAAAAATAATTTTTAATGGTTTTACCGGTTATAAATGAATGTATTGGAAAAAAATGGAAACTGTAATGGTGCCTGTGTTATTCCTCTACTGTTAATTGTGAACCTCTGTTTTTTTTTTTTGTTGTCCCCCACCATTGCAACACATAAATTTTTTGTAACAAGCGCGCGCACCTTTTTAAAAAAATTTTTTTTGAAAAAATAAAAAACCTGAATGCACAAAATCTTAGGGGTTAGGGAAAAAAGCGCACCCCGTACTGCCCGCCTTTTTTTGGTATACGTAGACCCCTTTGTTTCGTTAAATGACACTTCGGATACCGTTTTTTTTAAATAAGCTAAAAATTAACCCATTTTGCGGCAAATTGTGAATTTTTTTATTAGCTAACACAAATTAGAAGTGGGGGGGCCCGCCGGTGGGTACTGTTTTAGCCTTCACACAAGTATTGTGCTCAGCGCTTTTATAGCCATTATTTTTCAGTACAGTGGCCACCACACATGGTCAAAAAAAACCATTTATTTTTGGTTACACTAGGTATTCATTTAGTTTGTTTGTGCTGGGTTTGTTAAATAAATGAATCCAGGTTTACCATAGATAGATTGATTATTTAGCCCACCCTGCTACGTATATAGCATCAGATTCTGATGTTATTTTTTTTGTTGGTGGTTTTCAATCTTTCCTGAATGCTGTTTAACCTTAGCTGAATTCTCTGTCTTTTTTCTTAGTAAAATACAATTTAGGTTTTCTCTGTTTGTATGCATGGTGGATTCTATTCTCCTCTCATTAATGTATCTGTCATTTAGTACAATTATGCATTGCTTGCTGTCTTGACCAGGGAACACAAAGTTCCTGTAAAAAAAAAAAAAAAAAAAGGAAGTAGCACTTGCAACTGTTCCATATCCATGAAGATTTCAGAATCGGATATGGGCATTCATTCTTGGATAGCAATGCCGATTCCTGCATCCTCTGAGTCTAGACTCGCATATGAGAGAGTTAATGGCTTTGGCACAAGGATTTTCTAAGGGCAGGTTGTTTTTCACTTGAACAGCTGTCCCTTAACATGTTGGGATGGCTGCATAGTCTTACTGGAGGGGTAAGGAAAGCATCCGGCAGGAATCTTAAGCTGGCTTTAATAAACAAATAAGTGTAGGGATAGCTGGAGATTGAAAAGAAGCCAGCAGAAACATTTAAAACTATTAAAGCAAGCATCTTTTACAATATAGCACTGCACCAGTGACTACAGCTGAAGGTTTGCTATTGTGGTTAAAAAATAGATTATTTTATTTTTAGCTGTATAGCATGTTATTCATTATTTAACAGTTCTGGGGAGAGAAATTTTGTATACTTTTTGGAGGACACATCATCTGTCACCTCGCAAATAATAGGGGGAACATTTCCACTAAAAAGATAAACAAAAGAAAAATAATGGATTTTGGCCATACCAGGATTGATGCCAAGCGCCATCAGTGGTTTATCTGATTGTGATACTGTAATTTTTTAACTTCACTTAAGTGTTAAATGGAGACATGAATGGAAAGAGATTTTTTATCCAGCTTATTGAAACCAGCACTTCAAGTTCAATTATAGATATAGATTGCCCTTTTAGGATCAGCAACATTGGCTACAACCCCAAGTTTGAGTCATGTAAAAGCTTCAGTCGCAGAAAAGATTTTTAGCAAATTGCAATTTAAAAGAATAGTTAATCCAAAAATGAAAATTTGCTAAAAAGGTATTCACCCCTCAGGCCATCCTGAAGTTGAGAGGACATAACTTTTTTCACCCATGGATCTGTGTAAGGAATAAGGTCGTCGATTAAGAGTCAAACCATCCCAAAAATGTTTCCCCCCCAACAAACTAATCCATGACTCCAGTCCATCAAACAAACATATTGTGAAGTGAAAAGCGCATGTCTGTAAACAAAATCAATTACGTAGATATTTTATGTATAACTGGGTATGTTTACAAGCGAAAAACAGTTCAAAACGTTTTTCACTGGAGGCAAACTTTCTCCACATTGTTCAAATGAAAAAAAAACTCATGACTCCTTGGAGGGCCTGATGGTGAGTAAGATAATTTCATGAAATAAACAGTATTTTTTGTGTTGTAACTATTCAAATTTGTGTTCTTAGTACTTATTACTCTCTTTACGTACGGAACTAGAGTGTATCCCCCCCCCCGCCCCCCCCCCCAACAGAGTAGTATGGAAATTGAATAGCTACTGTCAACTGTTAGGTGTACCACCCTCTTCAATCAATATTTCTTTTGGGTCAGTATGGGAAAACAAAGAATCTCTTACTTGAGTCTAGCAGAGCAACTTGAGGGTGAGTCAATTGATAATGGAATTTTTTATCGCAGTGTTGTGGTGTGGAAACATATCACGTTCGAAGAGCTCTAATCTGCCTTTTCCAGGAACTCTTGGTTTGTTGCAGAAAATATATTTCTGTCGGACCAGTAGTATCGTCAAAATGATAGACCATCAGTTTACATTTTTTTATAAAGTTGGTTATGTTGGCGTATGGTTCTGTTCCTGGGCAAATACTCCCTGGCAATACAGCAAGCCTGTCATGAATGAGCCAGGCGAGAGAAGCAATAATAACACAGAGTCTATGTATTGATACAGCGGATGCATTAGTTATTTTGCGTGACTTTTTATTTACCACGTGACCTGACTTGAGACTAACGTAATGCTTAAGTTATTCTTTGTAGACATGATGGAATATTACACTTTTTCAATTCCTGGTGTTATGTCGTTTGTCTGAATCATCACCGAGGTTTCTGGTAACCTGTCATTCCACAGGAACTGAACATAATGAAACAAATCACCCTGATCCACAATGTAGCATGTTTTTTCCTAACTAGTCTCTTCATGTCAAGAAAAATATCTGCACCCTTGAGTAAACAGCAAGTCTCAGTGTCTAAAGCTTTGTTCAGACAGCAGAAAATATCCAAGTTTTTGGTTGCATCAGATCTAATATTTTTTTTCCCCTAAATAGTGCGGAATTAAACAATTCCGGCTCACCTTTCTCTGTTATAGTAAAACATTAATACGCAGTGAACAAGTGAAAGACAGCATACACTGCCAATGCTGCTTATGTTCTCTCATTCACCTCCTCCCCTTTATTTCTTGTAGAAACCAAAAGCTTTCGGTTTGCTAACAAAACAGATGAAACCTTTAAAATTAAAGTGGCTTTGTAGAGGCACATTTCTGTAAGCAGAACACAGCAATGGTTGCTTCAGCCTTTGCTGATGAATTAAGTCTTTCCCAGTGGCAATGAAGAAAGAAGAACAGAAACCGATTCCTTATTCATGTGCCACACATTTTAGGGACACCATAACAATATAGCACGCTCATGATAAATTGACTAAAATTGTTCTTATCAAATAAGTATCACTTCAACAAAAAAAGATAGTATTCTTGCATCTTTCATGGTCAATAATGGGCTTTATCTTATGCAAGAAAAACTGCTTTTAAAAGAAAAATGTATGTTTATTACATGCAAAGCGCCTCCCAGAGAGACTTTGAACTTATGTGGATATATATCTAAGCGGTCTTTGTTTGGTGATGTGCTTGATGATTCTTCGTGCGCTAAAATTGCAAATGTTTTATAGACATATAATATATTTTTTTTTTTTTTTTGTTTTTGTTTTTTTTTTTTTTTTTTTTTGTTTTTATCTATATATATATAATATATATTAGATATATTAGATAGATATATAGATACTGTATGAAGTGTAATATATACATGACAGTATATATATATATATAATCTATATATTATATATATTATATAATATATATTCTTATATATATGTATATATATATAAATACATACATACATACAGTATATATATTATATAGATAATATATATATATATATATATATAGATAATATATATATATATTATATAAAAAGATATCCTCTTTTTCCCTATAGTCGAATAACAAATTTTTTTGGATGGGGACATTCTTTAAAGGCCTGCAGTTATACTTTTCAAAGTAAAATATTAATTAAAGGAATAAATATACTTTTTTTTTTGGTGAAACATAAGAAACAATGTTTCATGTTGATTAACTATCACTTACAACTCATAAGGGTTCCATTATGACAAATATACTCCATAACAAATTAATATACATGTAAAATGGACATAAAGAAAACTGAAACATAATCCAGGACATTCGATTTTTCTCTATAATGATCACTTACAATCAACACACTCAAGCACAAGGGGAAGCAGGAAGAATTTCAAGAGAAACTTCAACTGTTGAGAGAGAGTCTTCTGCTTCTATGAGTAGGGACTTCAAACGTAGCATAAAATAGCATAATATAGAATAATAATAAAATGAAAAAGACATAAAAATTGATGAAATAAATTACTTTGTACTTTTGGAGGTCTTTACCTTTGGTCCTCGTATGTTTTATAATTAATTGTATGCATATTGTACTACTACTCTAACTGCCAATGCGTTTTCTAATTTAAGTCGCGGACCGTTGATCACAGGATTGTACATAGAAATTGCTAGTTCCCCACTAAAGGTGCAGACAGAGAAGAAACGAAAGAAATCAGTTTGTTGAAAGAAAAAAAAAACTGCTAAACAACCCTACCTAAGAAACCTCCAAAACACTACTATTTTTTCCTACTACGGTCTCGGGAACACAGTATTTGGTGTTATGTTTAGTTATACTTACTGCCTACGCTCCCAGCAGGGCCTGGTCCCACACAGGGACATGTTGCTCTGAAGCTAAGGAAAGTGTGTCAAAGATGAAAAATAATCTTGCAATGTGCTTGTCACAGTGGATCAGTATTCAAACGCCGAAAACCATGAGAACAAAATATAAACGTGGCTGCACATAGCTACAGTCGGGCCCAAAAGTTTTGAGGATTACATAAATATTGGAAAATGGGAAAAGTTGCTTGCTTAAGTGTCTTTTTATAGATAGCAATTTTGCAATATACCCCGAATGTTTATGAAGAGTGCTCGATGAATGTGCATATTCGTCCTCTTTGCCATGAAAATTACACTTCATCCCAAAAAAAACCTTCCACTGCATGTTCATCTGGCTGTCATTAACAGGACCGTGCTGAGAGGATTCATGCCTCAGTAATACACTTGTGTAACTCAGGTGAGATATGTTGACGAGCACACAGGCTGGAGATCATTAATTGTCAGGCTGAATTGGGTTAGAATGTGTCAGACCTGGACATGTTTAAGTATGGAGGGTTAATGGGCTCCTGGAACTTCATTGTTTTCTTCCATTTGTTAACCATGGGACCTGCAAAGAAACGCGTGCAGCCATCATTGGACGTTGCCCATAAGAAAATGGCTGTCAATGGCAAGGTATAGTGTGGCTACTAAAGATTGCACCTAAATCAAAATTTATAGGTTATCAAGAACTTCAAGAACCCGGGAGGTTCAATTCTTTGTTAAAGTAAGGCTTCAGGGCGTTCCACGATAAGTTCCCAGCACAGCGCCAGGATGCGTCCTCTTAAAGAGGATTTCCAGCCTGCGGAGTTTCGGAAGTGCCACCAACGTGCAGAAGCCTTGCGTAGGAATGGCAGCAGGCAGGTTTGAGCGAACTGCACGCACAGATGAGGCGAAAGCACTTTTGGAATGATGGCTGCGCTGTGCAAGAACCGGTACCAGCACCCATACGCACCCAAGTCCACTTCTCTCCACAAAAAAAACTCCAAGGGCCACAGACTTGATCTTCCCAGACGCCAGAAAGTATAGTGAATGGCGCTGAGAGACTGGGGCAAAGGTCATATTCTCAGATGAAGCCCAAAAACACAGCCATGAATAAAGAATGGTACCAAAACACCTTAGCAACAGCAACTTCTTCCAACAACACACCCAAAACAACAGTTTGGTGAAGAATAATGCATTTTCCCAGCACAATGGAGACACACTGCCATAAAGGCAACGGTGCTAACTAAGTGGCTCGCCGGACGACCATGTGACATGTGGAAATGGCCGGCTGTCTCATGGCCGGTGGAAATCCCCCAGATCTTAATCCCATTGAGTAATTGGTGGTCAACCTCAAGAGGCGGTTGGGATCCGACAAACAAAAACCCACTAAGTTCCGTACAAAACACCAAGAAGTTCAGCTCCCGGTCACAGTAAAAGTAATGGGTTGCCTATCATCAGCGATGTGGCCCAGAAGTTTGAATTGAGAGCATCGCCCGTCGAAATTGCAGAGGGTCCTAAAAAGAAGGCCCACACTGCAAATACTGAATCTTGTGCGATAAATGTCATGTAATTGTCGATAAAGCCTTTGAAAACGTATGAAGTGCTGTAATTGTTATCTCCAGTACCTCACATAACTCACTAAAAAACAAAAGATTCTAAAAGCAGTTTAGCAGCAAACTTCGGGGGGGAAAACTAATATTTATGTAATTCTCAACACTTTATTGGTTGTCCACGCCCTGGTACATATATGATCTAGCATTTATATATTAATCAGAATCTAACGACCCATGCAGGCACTTATACCCCACGTGATGTGTGTATGCTAAAGTTGGGCCGTGGTGTTCTTATATTCTGTTATCCAGTTGTACAGTATAAGGAGGAAGTTTGTATTGTTGCAAGTCTCTCTGCTTATTTAATGTACTAAGTCTATTTTCAGTTATTTCGTATGTGTCCATTATGTCGTCTCGTTTACCATGAATGAGTAGCTCTAACAGTTCCCGAACTTACATATACCATCAATAAACAGAGTAAAAGCGGGCTTATGTGTTTTTGGCGTAACTGTCCGTCTGGGTAGGGTCAGAGCTCAGAATGTTTGCCCACTCTGCCCTACGTAGCTAGTGTCACCGTGATCGCTGGTGTACATTCGCGTTTAGTTCAGAAATAGTTTTGTAAGTGAGGAGATATACACACCTCTTATCGTGTGAATTGGGGTTGGATTTCTGATTGGTCCAACTCATCATGTTAAGTTAGGTTAAATTATCTTGAATGTACGCCTCCCGTGATTTTTTGTTAATAAACATAATTAGTGTTTGTGTGCACTGACACTGTGCACTCTGCTACTGGTTGAGTATGCGACCCTAAGCTTATCGAAATTCTTGTGATGGGACCTTTCTCAGGGGTGCCACCACGGGGTGTTTTGGCGGTTGTCGTCCTATATGGTTGAACCCTGCTTCGCCATACATCGTACATACTCTATATATATCTTGGTGTACTTTGTATTGAAATGACACCTTACAAATGCACCTTCTAGTATGCAACTTGGCGTGTGTCCAACTCTCTCGCTGTTTTTACGCGGTCAAAGTGTAAGCTGGTGTGGATCGGCCTCCTATAGGACAAGCGCTTGTCTCGCCAAGAGCTCGCTCTGTGTGCCTCTCGGCTGTAAAAATCTTGTCCATGCGGACTGATCAATCAAGAGACAAGACCGTTTTGATAAACAGATTCGGATTGATTTATATTATTTTTTTTCATATTATTATGCTAGGATAGAACCAAAATTTGCTTTCAGTCGCAAATTTTGTTACATCTCTCTGCTGCCCAACATGCATTTACAGAAAGTATTTTCACATGAGTACCTTTCACTGTGGCTCGCCAGCGTGTATCTTCCCGGTTCCGGTGATGATACACTTGCAACCCTGTGGATGCGGACGAAGAGAACCCGAGACTCATAACGCGGTGTTATCTCCCAGTTGGAGTTCAGAGCCCCCACCTTGTACTCCATCTGCGAGGGAGTCGCCAATCTATCTCTGATTTTCAAATTAGAACCTTCCGAGATTGGTTTCTACCATTGCCTGTGCTCACATTAGGAGGAGTGGCAATTCATGTTTTAGGTTCCCCAACCCCCCACACAACCACACACCACACACACACAACACACAAGGAAAGATTGCCATTAAAGAAACTGTTCAAAAATGAAAATGTGCTAAAATTTACTCAATATTATGGATAGAGGCATTCATATTTTAGTGGAACCCAATGCTTTGAATTTAAAGAACTACTCATTCCGCAAAAAGGAAAAGTTGTCAGTAATGCACTTAAACATATATCGGGTCAAACCCTACAAAATACTTGGGTGTGTGTGTTCGGTGAACACAAATTACGATCTTTTGAAAATGAAAATGAAACCCGGGAGGCTTGTAACTGTACCAGAGACTGCCAGGTAAAATACCGGGTCAAGGTCCAAAAAGTATGACAGCATCATCAGAATCACTCCCATCTGTCATCAGTGGTTCAAGAGTTAACGTTAGGAAGTCGATTGAAAACAACTATTAGGTACGCGAACAGACAACACAAAATTACGGACTTTATTCAACAATGCGTCTCCTCGTGGTATCTCGCCGCATCTCTGTGTGCCAGTTTTGGAGAACATCCGCGTGTGGATGACAATGCAGCATACACGCTTCTGTGTCAGCCGCGCTGCAACGGATGCGGAAATTACACATAGAAAACATATCAATTGTTAAACTGTTGTCTAATGGGACAAGTTCACAAGCTCCCAGTGTTCCAAAGGACAAACAAAGGCTTTTAGCGGGTTTGGAACGACATGGGGGTAAGGATTAAAGGACAAAATGTTCATTTTTTGGTGGAGTAAACCTTTAAAACATTTTAATGGATTTTGTTTCTTACAGACATTGCAGACTTTGTTCAGACAAAAAAAAAATAGCTGCAAGCAGCTGATTACGGGGTATCGAAGCACTTTAAGGCATTTAAGGCGCATATTAAAAAAAAAAAACATTGCATATAAGGAGGTCTATCGTATGATACGATATTGTGTCGATTGTGTGAAAAAACCACGCAATATAAAATCATTTTACCCCTTGAAAATTTGATAACGCCCCCCCAGTGGCCGAGTTTCTGTTCAAAACTTCCAGAAACTCTCATTCGGTATCGCTTCGGTTGACATTGTAATTTTTATTGCATCATGACAGCTGACCATTAAGAAAGAGAAAAAAAATGCTGTCATTGAGAGTAAATTTTTTACCAAGAAATCCAAGCCCATTTCACTTTGACGCTGAGACAATAAGTGTTTGCAATACAAACACTGGTTACCAATAAAATGTGGGCATATTACGCACACAATTCAGCTTTGGTTAAACAGCCTTGAATTCGAGATCAAACCTGGAAGATGGGTTAGAAAACTGCATCCGTGCAATGGAGAGAGTGTGAGGGCGTGGCGAATAGAGAGAAATCATGCCTTCAAACATTTTAGAGAAATTTCTTAGGGACATGTGAAGCCAGTCTGTCACCACTACACTTTGCATCATTGATCAAATATATTTCTGAAATCTGAGAGCCCCCCGCTACGACTGAAACATCCTGATACAGTGTTCCTGTTCCAATCCTGTTCGGCATCATTTGTTCACATCAGTTGTAATTGCTGGAGATGATGTGTGATGCATGCAAAACTGGCTCTGGTGGCCATTGCATATATAGACATTATTTCCCACAGTGCTGGATGTCTGATTATTTTGAGGGATCAGTAAATGATCGCTGTAAGATAGTGTTTGTGTGAACAGAAAGTGACATGTTACCAATCCTTGTGCGGAGCGTACATCACTTTAAAAATTAACATTCAATTACACAGAACAAAGTTGTATTGTACCTCGTATTTAAGCAATTTGTTCAGAAAACCCTAAGGAGGACACAGCATCTCCCCGTATATAATAGACTCCTTTAAAAAGAGATTGATTTACTTTCTGCTGCCTTCCCTTGGGATTAGAGTAGGAGAAGTCCGCAGAACAGAGGACACTGGGGACTAGTTGTCTCACTGGGCTGCATCTCATATATGTACCTAAATATGTGTTTTCTTGTATAATTGGTTTCAGTTATGTAGATCATAATATCCCTCCTTGAAGTTGTATATTGTTTTGGTGAAATCTATAACATGTAGGCTGTGTCTGAACGAGAACAGAAAAGGTTAGCGCCAATTAGTAGGACAAGACTCCGTCAATCAATGTGTAAATGTTAGAAAATAAACCAAGATTCATCATGTGCTTGTACAGAAAAAATAAAATTGGGGGGGGGGGGCCCCCCTTTTTATCCAAATACAAAATTACTATAATATTCTCAGGAATAATTTCATTAGTTAAAACTACTTTTTAATTAGTATATAATCGCTTCCCTCCACTTTACTTCTATCGTAATCTTTAAGTATCATCTCTGTTTCTTTCCAGATTTGTTAGCAAAGTTTTTTTTTATTTTTAACTGAAATGTATTTTTTATCTCATTTAGTTTACTTAAAAATGGGGGCATTAATTGCCATTCATCGTCTAGGCACCTCTCCCGTGGTCCGTTTACAACCCCAACACACCACCACTTTATATATTACATCCTGTTTTTATATATTATTTGTTCATGCTCTTATCCATGCACCCCCAGTCTGCAGTAGAAATAATAATCTCCACCAAAGGCATTATAATTTATGTCCAGACAGGGCGATGTGCAACTGTCAGTGTACTGGGATATGAGAAAAATAGTAAAATGACCGCCTGGGTAGGTGTATATCTTGTAATTTTTTGCAGTCTTTATTGTGGGGATAACAGATGTAGTTAAATCAGCGTGAGATAGAAACCCCGTGGAGTGTTTTAATCAAGTACTCGTAATGGAGAATGTGAAAAAGCACTTTAGGTTCCTCGGGGTCTCAGGCAATTATCACTTGCCTGCTCTGATGGAGTAGTCTATTAAATGCGTGCTCTAGGTGTGTATCTCCCTAGCATCCCAGGAGAGCCAGTTAGGAATAAATCTAGGTCTTGTGACCTCGCAAGAATCTCTCTCAACACTCTTTCACCATACCTCTTTAGCGTTTTAGTATATTGACTAATGAAAGCACAGAAAGTTTTTTGCAAACAATTTTATATTTCATATTGACCCTGGTTTGTTCTAAGTTACTAAATTATGTTTCTGTAACATCAAAAGCAGAACTAACGGTAATTTAGCACTTTGTGTGTCCCCTGAGAAGGGTATATATGTCTATTTCATCAGGACATCCTGTGCCATAAAAACACGCAATTCTTGAACACCTGTATCAGATTGTTGTAATAATCATCTAGTAAAAAGTGTTTATGTGTTGTTCTTTTTATTATTATTAAACAACTTACAGGTATAAGTTTGAATTTGCACTTGTTCGGTCTTTGTTTGTTCCAAAAATTATTAGGAAGGAGAAATGGCAAATTTGCAAGCACAATCACATTGCCCTCGGACATTTTGAAAGAAATTTTTTCTACCTCTTGCACATTAATCTCCCGGAGCTAATTAAGCCAAATACGAGCTTAAGAAGAAGAGGATCTGAGAACCCAGGCGTTTCTGCCCAAAGACTCAGGTAACCTTCCTTGGCTTACCATTCAGGACGCGTCAAGGTTTATTTTCACAATAAACACACCCAACTCCCACAGAGTGACTTGCATGTTATCCAGGATCAGTCTGAAACCTTCCTGCACAACGAGGGGAACCCTCAGGGTCCGAATTGTTTTTGTCTTGAGCTGTAAAAGGGTTACAGAATCAGCGACAGGCAAGACCTGAAAGCTCTTTATTCAGATGTTTCTCTTTATAATGGTTCATCAAAATCATATTGTCTCCTAGACGTAAAGGCCACAGTCTCGTGGAATTCGACAGCAAACAATACCTGCAACCATCTGTACGGCTATGCTGTGTTAAGGGTATTTAAAGTTTTTATTGAAATAGTGAAAAGGAAATGCGGAACAAAAAACATGTCAGTGTTGTTCTTATCCGATCCTGCCTCTGTTGTTAATGTAATTAGTTTAAAAGGGTAATTTATATATTTGCATGTAGAAATTAATATTAATCTTCAATAATGCTCTAGGTTTTTATGTGGATAACTAATGCATTACCTAACATAATGAACCTTCCTGAAATGGGGTTTCCACTATGGTCATCATCTTTACAAGGGTTTTTTTGTCTTCTTTGCAGAATGATCATGAAGTGATAAAATGATAATTAGGCAATCATTTGAAAAAATGCTAGTGGCGAGTACTAAAGTGATACATTGCTCGACACGACTTTTAATGCTTTTTTTTTTCCCTTATTTACTTTTCAGGGTAAGATGGCAGGCTTTTGGTGGTGTACTAGAAAGTGCAACAGCTGTTTTTCAGTGAATTGTGCCTGTAACCTGACTGGGGTGCTACATGGCGGGGTTTCCTACAGTCTTTTGTGAGCCGTAAAGAAGTATTGTAAAACCAAACGTAGACTGATCTGGATAGTACGGACTGTTGTTCCCAAAAGCATTCGTAACTTAATAAGCATTTCCGCACCCATTCGTATTAGCTACGGTTGGAATAAGGATCAGATCTAAAGAGCCCTACGTGCGGTCGTAAGAGATCACGAGTTATGCGGTCAACCTGCAGGAGTGTGTATATCATGTGCAATTGATTAATACTATCGTAATTTGAATGTGAGCTTTAATTTATACTTTGTATGAACTCAGTTTTCTTTTATTTTATTTATTTCTAATTTTATTAATTTATGAATGAAATAATAAAAACAGGAGCACAAAAAAAATAGAAATATCAACATTAAATCAAAATGACTGAAGGAAAAAAAAAACGAATAAAAAGAAGTAATGTCGGAAATGCTTCAAATACTGGGGGAAAAAAACCAGGTGTCAATGCCTTGCTGAATGTGCACGAAACCCAGACCATGTATTGGACCCGGAAATAACGTCTCTCTCTCTCAATACTGTATATAAAGTATATTCTTATATTATTATGTAAAGTAGAATATTATACACTATAATATAATATTGTATTATAGATGTATTAGATCCACGTTGTCTGTCTGGAACTCAGCATTAGGTTTAACGTCAATAAACGGCTCGTGTACTATCAATAAAGATCCCATTCAAGAAGGTTACATTTCAGAACTTGACAAACGGATAGCGACTAAGTAGCACTTAAAGCAAAGCTACGTGCGAATACGTGCTTTACCGTGCACAAAAAAAAACAAAAAACGCACGTGAAACAATAACAACAATCTTAAAATTCCTCATAGAAAACGCTCTTAAGTGCTAACGATCTTGATCGTTGATGCGGGAACCCGGCCCAGTACAGTTGACCATTAGTATCATTTATTTTTGATGGTTTCAGTGACGTCAAATGAACATAGCCAGGGCCTGATTTCGTGGTGAATGCACTGATGTACGGAAGTTCTCAGCGGCCATGCATTATAATTTTTTTTCTTTTTTGTTTTCCCCTCGTTCTAACGACTTTAATTTTCCTCGTTCTCTCGACATAACGAAGGTCGTTTTCCCCTCCCCCCCCCCCCGCCCCCCCCCCCCCCCCCTCCCCCCCCCCCCCCCCCCCCCCCCCCCCCCCCCCCCCCCCCCCCCCAAACCCCCCCCCCCCCCCCAAAAAAAAGAAAAGAAAAAAAAACCCCCCCCCCCCCCCAAAAACCCCTCGTTTATAACGACTTTAATTTTCTCGTTATACCCCCCACTCGACATAACGAAGGTCGTTTCCCCCCCCCCCCCCCCCCCCCCCCCCCACTGTTATCCCCCCCCCCCCCCCCCCCCCCCCCCCCCCCAACGATTAACGAGTAATTTTCTCGTTATCTCGACATAACGAAGTTCGTTTTTCCCCCCCCTCGCTTATAACGACTACTTAATGTTCTCTAAGAATTTACAAAACTGCGCCAGCAAGGTTGGCACTATAGACCTGACAATATAACTGATGGGGTGTTGTAATACTATCCACTTTACTGTAAAAACGCGGACCTTCCTCGTGATCGCTATAATTTGTGCAGTTTTGTTCTGTAATGTGTGTAATGGTTTTTTTCTACACACACACACCATACAACTACACGGACACATGAACGCTCTTTTTTTTCAAACAGAAGCGTGTAACACACATGATATCTGCCACATAATGCTACTACAAATACAAAATTATGATATACATTTTAGATTCAATATAAAGGGGAAAAATTAAAAGTGAGTTTAAATCCAAGCAGCTCTAAATGGCGCGGTGTTGCCATATAAAACATGTTAATTACCAAAAACAAAACGTTCGGTTGTACTGTCTCTGAAAAAAATCAACAGTGATTGATCAGGCCTTTATTTATACAGTATTGTAGACTTATTATTACCTAGGCGAAGCAAAATTTGCTGAAATATAGGCTAAAAGTAAGAGCGCCTGGGTCCATCAGATGCCTGCCAATTGAGTTCGTTACTATAGCAACAGTAAAACTTTTCATGTCGTTATAACGAGAAAACCAAACTTTCGTTATGTCGAGATAACGAGAAAATTAAGTCGTTATAACGAGAAAACAAAAAGGAATAAAAATTATTAATGGATTGGTGGCGCTTAGACCTTTTCCGTACTGATGTAATATATTTTGACATATCAACCTTACTCAAAATGCATGTGAAAAACGAAACAACTCGATACAACCATGTGTATATACTGTATAATAGCGCATAATATATTATATAATTAAACTTAGAACTTTCTGACTCTTGTGGCTGGTGATGTAATCGTTTTCTTGTAGGAGACCACAGCTGTCACATATAATCTACAGTGAATTTTTCCAGTTTTTGTATAGACATGGCATAAAGCTTTGACAACCATAAAAAAATAAAATAAAAAATGTAACAATTCCCAGCCTTAGTTTACCAATGGAAATATAGTGAATTTTAACTATTCCGTATGCTTTACATAAAATTAAATTTATTAATGCTAGTTAATTGTGTCAATTTAGTTGAACTAACAATCAAGAATATGTATAAAGCATTTATTATTCTTAGTTAATGTTAACTTTCAACATTCACTAATACATTATTAAAAAAAAAGTTGCATCTGTTTAATATCAGTTAATGGATCTGAGCTAACAAGAACTAACAAGGACTGAGCTGTACTTTTATTAACTAATGTTAACAAAGATAAAGGAATACTGTAACAAATGTATTGCATATTTTTAGTTAATAGTAGTTAATACATGAAATAGTGTTAAAAAATGGGACCTTAGTGTTTCCCAATATATGTAACAGCAAGATTGGATGGTAACAAATAAAAATGTAAAGCCATTGTTTTTTTTTTGTTTAACAGCTATTTAAATTTTATTTTTGATGGCTATTTTATTATTTTTATTTTTTTTTTATTTTATTTTATTTTATTTTATTTTATTTTATTTTATTTTTTTATTTTATTTTTTATTTTATTTTATTTTATTTTTATTTTTATTTTATTTTATTTTTGCAAGGAAAGAGCACAAAAAATATTTTATTATATATAGTTCACCCCAAAATGAACAATATATCATCATTTACTCATTCTCATGTCATTTCAACATAAAATATGATATTTTGATTATTCCATAGTATTTTCCCTCATTGCTTTAGAAGTCAGTGGAGGCCAGCAACTGTTAGTTACCAAGACTATTCAAAATATCCTTTGTGTTCAATATAAAGAAACTCATACAAGTTTGAAACAAATTGAGTGAGTAAATTATGACACAGTTTTGAAGCTTTTTATAGCGCACATGTGATCAGAAATAATAGCGCTAATAACCAAACCTTGCAATTATACATCTACAATTGATCATACCGGAGCAATTTTGACCGAATGTCATGGCAATTTTCTGAGCTGCATGTGTCAGGCAATCTCATCCCTCCTCAGAATTCAAATGAGCTTTCTATCAATGATTAATCTATACCACACAGAATTAATGTGAACAAAAAGCTCCATTAATTTGTTAACATTTACCTCTGGCATGATGGAGTCAGTGTAGGTGCACTTAATTAACAATATGAATCTGTTATACTGACTACTTTTTCCTTTATCAGAACAGACTCTTAAGCAGGTACTACTTTTTTGAGGCTTTCTTGGTAATTGCTAGCCATGGGGAGCAAGAATGGAAAGATTTATTGATTTCAGCGACAGGTGCTTGAAAAGGAGACTGAAAGGATGTTAAACAAGGGGGTGGTGAAAGTGCTTCATGTAAAACCTCACCACAAAAATGACAGGTTATCATCTTTTGGAAGCTGCTAATGAATTTTTGCAGATAAAACGATGTATCCTTCTGTCATGCCACATCTAGTTAATGAAAAACAGTCACAACCTTCATTCCCAAGGAAAAATGAGGGGCTGTTAATTGAATGTTAATGAGAAGCTATATAAGAACTGTAACACTGGCTACATATCAATATCTAATTAATCACAGCCACCCGACACCTGCTCAGCTGTAGATCAGTCCGCTGGGCGACACAAAGGACTGCTGCACAAACATATACATTACAAACTCTTATACCACAATGAGTTCACCAACAGCCATTTAATAACATGGAAACCAAAGAATGAAAGTAAGAAACTTAATAAGAAGGATGATGATGATGAAATACAAATATAAAATAAAATATATATAAAAAACTAAATAATAATTATTAAAAATATCAAGATAAAAAAGCATCATAGTGTCAAATATTTTTAAAGAGCCATTTAATTACACGGAAACAAGGTAAACATACTTAATAATAATAATAATAATATAAAACAAAGTATTTCAATAATAATATAATAAAAATTAAATAAATTATAATAATGATAATCATTCATCAAGATACAGGAGCATCATAGTGTCAAATATATAAATATAAACAGAATCTAAAAAAGCCTTTAATCACATGGAACACTTGCTTATTAATATTATTATAATAGTAATAATTAGTATAATAAATTAATAAAAATATGAAATATAAAACAATCTATAATAATAATAATAATAATAATAATAATTGTTAATGAGCATTATTTTGTCCAATTTATTAGTAGTAGTATTAGTATTAGTATTAGTATTAGTATTAATACAGATTATTTACATACTACTACTACTAATAGTATTGTAAGTAAGGCTGATGACATTAGATTTCGCTGTTTAATTAAATGGCTTTTTAGATTTCCATTCCAGTGGAGATATTATTATTTTTTCTATCCATATGTCTGTGACATAGTGGACATTTTACATGCACTGTACGGAGTACACTGAACACCCCCCAACACCACCACCCACCACCACCTGAACTCTTCCATTCCTTCACAGCTTCTCCAGTGGAGGGTTGTTTGTTTATTGTTTGTTTATTTCCCACGTTGCAGAGCTGTCCATCAGCCTGATAAGACTGTTGGCATTCCGAAGTTTCAACGCCACTTACATTAACCTGAGCTGAACAGGATGATCCCACAGTATAAACACCACTGAGTGCATGCATTGCTGACATTACACAGGCTGTTTGTTGTTGTTGTTTTTATATTTAAAGTTTTCAGAAAGATCTGATGTTATTGAGCACAGGATGGATAAGGCAATTGTTTGAGAGTAAAGTGAGAAGAAGGTTGTTTCCCAAACTTGTTCCTGGAGGACACACACCAACAGTACACATTTCGGATATCTCTCTTATCTGACCCATCTATTTCATAAGCCTCTGCTAACAAAGCTGAACGGGTTGAATCAGGTGTGTTTGATTAGGGAGACTTTCAAAAGTCTTTCAAGAGTTGGGAAACACTGCTGTAGCTATATGTCAATATGTTTTTCAATATGTTTTTGATGTTACAGATTCACTGGAAGTATAATATTTGTATTCTCACAATCAAGGTGGCCGATACCCACTGCTACTGATGTGACTAGTATCCTGTTGTTAAAAGTGTGAAATTTTAATGTCATTTGACTGATGCGAAGGACATAAAGGATTTTTATGATCATACACTTATTTTCTTAAAAATATCTCTATAATTGTATTTGCTAATAGGTTTTCACACTTGTGTTTATTTCTAAAGAAATGTGTACACTACCATTCACAAGTTTAGGGTCATTTTTTTCCCGCCCTTAAAATTAATACTTTTATTCAGCAAGGATTGTTAAATTGATTGTGATAGTAAAGACATTTAAAATGTCACAGGAGATTTTCATTTTAAATAAATGTTTTTTCTTTTGAACGCTCTGTTCTTTAAAGAATCCTGAAAAAAAAAAGGGGTATCACAGTTTCCACAAAAATATTAAGCAGCAATATTCAGAATGTTTCTTAAGCAAATCAGCATAACAATAATGATTTCTGAAGGATCATGTGACACTGAAGACTGGAGTAATAATGCTAAAAAAATCAGCTTTTCACCACAGTAGTAAATCACATTTCTGAATAAATTTAAAATGTACTTTATTTTACTCTTTGTTTTATAATCCCAATAAATCATAAACAGTCTCTCCACACTAGCAGTTCCAGATTTCTCACCACTTTGACGTCATACTCGGGAAAGTTCCGCCCATTTGTGACGCTCTCTGCCCTGTTAGCATAAAAACAACAGCCCTGAGTGAGAGGCAGCGGGCCGCCATTACTGTTTTCTTGCTTTAGCTGCTGGAGATACAATGTCAGCGCCAAAGAGCCATTAAAAGTGTCATGTGTTGGGATGCCACCAACGAACATAGGAGTCTAGACTGCTGAGGACATGGTGGTTAAATTAAATTTTTGAAGGAAATGTCCCGAGAAGAAAAAATTGAAAAGTCCTATATTTTTGAGCTAACATTTTAAGCCAGACTGTCTCACAAACAAGGGTCAGTTCAGCACTGGAGTTTGCAAAGATTGCTTCTGAAAAGAGGGATCGATACCAACGTCCAGAACTGGGAAGTCGTGGCCTAATGGTTAGACGAGTCGGACTCCCAATCGAAGGGTTGTGAGTTCGAGTCTCGGGCCGGCAGGAATTGTAGGTGGGGGGAGTGAATGTCAGGCAGCGCTTCTCTCCACCTTCAATACCATGACTTAGGTGCCCTTGAGCGAGGGCACCGAACCCCCAACTGCTCCCCGGGCGCCGCAGCATAAAATGGCTGCCCACTGCTCCGGGTGTGTGTTCACAGTGTGTGTGTGTGTTCACTGCTCTGTGTGTGTGCACTTTGGATGGGTTAAATGCAGAGCATGAATTCTGAGTATGGGTCACCATACTTGGCTGAATGTCACGTCACTTTCACTTTTCACTTTCATCCGGGACAAAGTAAGCATCACGCATCATATTTTGTTTTCCAAAAGAGAGCTTCTTTTGTTTTTCCAAAAGAGCTTCTTGGCTCTCTGTAAGGCTAATTTTGCTAAAGCTACCATTGTTCTGCCTGTTTTCACTAATGCTGGGCTTCACATGCTACCAGAATGATCGCAAATAGGAATTAAAAATTGCATTTGGAAGCAATGTGAGGTCAGTAACACGGTCACCACCAGTTCGCCCACAAGCATGAGCTCTTGAAGCTCTGCACTCATCTGAAAACGGAGATAGTGAGGCACCAGCTCATTTCATTTAAAGGGGGACAAACACAAAAACAGTTGTGTTTTTGGCTCATACCCAAAAAGTGGCAATTTCAACAAGCTATAAAAAATTTTTTTATTTGTGGGGTATTTTTGAGATAAAACTTTACATACACACTCTGGAGACATCAGAGACAATTTAAAATATTGTATCAATGGCTTTCTAGAGCAAACCTTTAAAAATCACAATGGACACCAAGCAGTAATGTATTACTATTACATATGATTACATTATTAGTACAGGGTTTTTTTTTTTTTTTTTTTTTTATTGCTAACAAGCATTGTAATGAAAGCCACATTTTCAAAACTGTTTCACACATTCAGCGAGACAGAAGTCTATGCGGACCAAACATTGAATCAATAATTATTCCAAACACAGCTAACTGCAATTTAGCAACCATGTATGTTTTCTGAACTGAGAATTGTTGCCAGTGGTTATGGTGAAACCAGCGTATTTTGCGACTAATATATAGTGGTTTTGTTGGTCCCCTGAGGTGATTTTTGTAGGTGAGATGTAACAGTCAAGATTCATGTTGGTATTGCAGACTGTATGACATTTAAAAAAAACTGTAACAGTGCAGATCCATATCAGGTATAGACACAATAATAACTTTTTTTTTTTTCCTTTTTTTTTTGATATCGTGAAGAACCTTGTTCAGCACATGTAGATCGAAAATATCTTTTCACTGAAAATATCCACTCTGTGACAACGGGAAATTATGAAGAGGAAGCATTGATCGTTTGACATCATTGACCATTTATTGGTTCCTCTTGGGGTGAGTACGAACGTAAAATTCGTGATTTCCAAATTTAGCAGGAACAACAAGTTTAATCACATTTTGAACTTGGTAAACAAAGGAGGCACACAGATTTTAGAACATTTTTTACAATTGAAAAATTTTTCCAAAAGCAGCATTTTTACTTCACATTCACAATATAGAACAATATGGCTTTATGTTTCCACAGGAATTGTAATGGTCTGGTTTCCAAGCTTTAACATTTTAAAACCAGAAAAACAAATTTAGTGCTGACAGGCCATGAAGAGTAATATAACAGAACAGTGGATCTGAAACATTATTTGGGGTGGGGTGACAGCATGTACAAGTGATTCAATATGTCATGCCTCGCAGTGAACTGTTGCATCCGTTCGTCAGCAGACCGTGCGCCGATATAACTTCAGACTCATCGGGCACAGGTGCACAGCTAAATTTGAAGGTGACAGAGGAGCTTGACCCCTGAGGATAGGACTCCCTCTGCTTTCAGACAAAAAAATACATCTAGACTGTTGCATAATTCACTGCATAATGTTCTGATGGGGATTCAATCAGCTCTGTTCACATGAACCATTCATATGTTCTGTGAAAAGTAAGCTGTGCGCCACGCATAACTTAGACACGCTGACGTAATGGTCGGAATGTATTTCAGAAAACACAAATCTTCTTTAAAATATTTCTATGCTTATAAATTGTGCTGTGGTGGTAATATGTCTAATTCTACCAGGAGCTGAGGTTACTCTGTGTCTCTGGCAGCATTCATTCTACAGGTCACAGCTTCAATCCGGTCTTAGTCCCATTGTTCTCCATGTTGTTGAATGACTAAATGGCTGAGAATGTGATCTGTGGATTTAGAGCCGAAGGAACACAATTGTGACTCTGATCTAGATGGATGAGACAATGCGTTAGGTTATTAATTAATGACAAATTTGTACAAATGAGATTCTTGGAACATTATTTGGTGTGTGTGTAGTGACTTGTACAAGTTGTCTGATATGGTCGTCCCTGTGTGTGTGCCTGCATGCATAGCCGTGCTGTTTTAGTACTGACCGCTTGGGTAACTCACTATGACTTATCACTCGGGCACAGCGGTGCAACACTGCTAATTAGCATCAGGTGTCGCAATCTAGAGGAGCTCTTGACCCCCTGCCAATAATCTGTGTCTACTGCTTTCTGGGAATCAGGAGGTGCTTGACACATAAATAACGTTCATGAATTTACTAAGCCAGTCTAATGTGAGTGGGGGTCATCACGCTCTGAAGGTGAATAACTTCATATTTTAATTGCGTGAAAAGTAAGGACCTACATAGCAGCACGCATATATGCCTCTTACCAGACGTGATTAGGTTCCATCGCCCACAACCCTGAAACCAGCACGGCCCATAAATCCTCTTCTTTTGAGTAAAAATCATGGATGATCAAAAACCTTTTGCCAGATCGTAATATACTATTGAATAAAATTTACCAGCATTTTCTCCTTTTAGATCCGCTGGCAACAGGCAGTCATTGTCAATCAAGCTTAATAGTACTGTTAGTTCCTTGTCCCTCGTTTTTACATGCTAAGGCTAGAAGGACTTGGATATTTAGAGGAAGGAACACAAGTGACTCTTGATCTAATGGATGAGACAATCGTCAGCTTCGAATAATGACAAAATGAAGTATGGTCAAATGAGGTTCTTGGAAAGCAATGTGTGTGATGTGTGTCTGTGTGTGTGTGTGTGTGTGTGGGTTGTGTGTGTGTGTGTGTTATGGGTTGAAGATCTTTTCTTTTTTTTTACCCCTCCACTAATGTCGGTTATCTTTTAGGAATTTGATTTAACATTGGGCATTCTACTTGATGTAACCCTAGACATAATTTGTAGTAAATGTGAGATCAGAGTTGCTTTGACACATAGCTTTATCATGACTTTAACTAAGCCAGTCTAATGTTGGTTGGTGAATTATTCACAAGGTGGTGATTTTATATGAATGTAAAGCTGACTAATACAAAACATAATGATGTATCATTAAGGGCCACCCACAACCCTAAACGCAAACCCATAAAATGTGTGAATGATTAGCAATGGTTCACCAACATTTTGCCACAACTCGTAAAGATACTAGTGAATAAATTTAACCAGCATTTTTCCTTTTAGGATGTTTAAACAGCGTCCTTGTCAAAAATTAAACCGATTTTTGTTTGTTTGTTTGGTTTTTGCATGCTGTCACTGATATTTACACTGATAAGTGACTCCAAGGAATAAGACACGGAAGTATGGTCCAGTGTTTTTGGTAAAATTGGGGGATCTCGATTTGCTAGGTCCCTTTTTATTGGTCTTAATTTTCATTTTTTTAACCCAATGACACCAATTACATCCATTCAAAACCTGGTTGATAATGTGTTTTCGCTCCTTTTCTTGCACAGATGTTAGGTCTGAGATATACATAATACAATTAAAAAAAAAAAATATATAAATGTCTCTAACTTTTCTTGTTCTTTGTCTTCACAGAGACACGAAGTTAACGGCTCCATTGTTAACCCCACCAATAACGTCAAAACTTTGATTCTTAAAAAACTTAATGTGCATGGATTCTACCTCCTGGAGTTTCAAGCTAAATTAAAAAATAATAATAATAATAATTGGGGTGATATATTATGAAAATGTAACATTTGATCCTTATGTCCAGAATACTGTTAAACAATTATTTTTAATCTCACAAACATTTAAAGTTTTTTCTGTGAATTCAAAAACAAAAAAACTCGAACAATATGAATTATCGTCATAATGGTATACTTAAGTCTAAATTTTGTCGTAATGTATGAGAAATATGTTGTACAAAGATTGAAGCTTCAGGTCCATTTTTATTTTGGATATACAATATTTAGACATATGCTAAGCACCTACCCGACTCCAAAACCTACACAACTTTGTTAGTATGAAACACAGGATCTCATGGAAAAGTTACAAAATTCCACACAAAACCCAGTAACCCGCGCAAAAGCTAAAATCTGGCAATTAGACTGCTGTCCATTTAACAGGTTTTGGTGTGTGGAGTATGGGTGGCTATGATTTTCCTTTCTTCTGTGCTAACACAAAGCGACCTCTTATGGGGCAAAAAGCGATCTCAAAAAGAATCAAAGTATTCTTTTAATTTAAAATACTTTAAATAATTCTTTGTTTGTCCAAAACAATGGTCTCATGAGCCACATTTGACTCAACATGCATAAAAGCAGGAGGTGAATAGAGCGACGAGGTACAGGAGGTTATGATTTAAGACAGTTAAATGAGTAACAATTACTCTGTAATTTGGCACCGATCGTAATTTACCGCAACATCACAAGTAGACATAATTTTCCCCCTCATGTCTGATATATTACAGCCGTACATACTATTCATACCGGATCATAAACACCGGTCCCGACCTTCTGCAATTTTTACAATCTAGACACATTTAATCATGCTTAAAACTGATTCTGGCGCTTTAAACCAAACAAACTGGCGTCTTTCACGACTTGCGTATGAGGACCTCCTGCTTACTGAGCTTCTCTCCAGGAGCCATACCTGAACAGAACGAATGATTCGACCAGAGCTTAGCGTGGACGAAGTGTGGCATCATGAACAGGTCACCTGACTCCAGTTTGGGCTGTGTGGATGAAAGGGGTCCCATGCATACTGAGAATCACCCGCTGCTTTCAACAACACCCACCCCAATCCTCGAGCGTAAATTGATAGGATAGTGGAATTCAGATTGTTTCCACATGGCCAGTTACCTCACAAGTTTAATGAAACGCCCCATCATTGAATTTTAATGAGTCCCATAAGTCCTTAATAATTTCACTATCAAACTGGATGACCACACTAACTAACTTAAAGGCTTTTCCAATTTCTGACTAGCAGAGCAAGATAATGTTCCAACCCACAAGCAAAAAAAGAAATTGTTACACGTTGCTTTTCAAAGGGGGGCTTTGTCTGGTCTCTGATTCCTCTGTGACAGTCTCTTTTAGCTCTGCAATTCATTATTTCCAAAGAAACAGAGTACAGGTATATATTTAATTATTATTTCGGGCCAAGCTTTAACGTTGATTTTAATGGAATTTAAGTAATTCTGTGTTTGACAGTGCTTTCCAGGTTATTCAAACAATGCGTTTCTGATGAAAGATCATAAGGAACTTTCGATTTTGAGGGTGTGTGTATGTGTTTCTGAATTTTATCCAGTCAGATCCATTATCCTCACCTAAACTGTCAGGAAGATTCGAGAGAGGAGATTACTTCTGAAAATCGTTCAGTTCAGACTATGATGTTGCCATGTTCATGTGGAAATTAGAATACTAGTATTCATTGTAGTGATTTGTATAACAAGCCCTGTATTGGATAAGTAGCGTATTCTGATACACTTGATGGTGATGGTTTATTGGTTATATAGCATTTGTGCAAAGATTTCTTTATAACCGGTCGTCACTTTTTATTTCAGAAAACACCAAATTAATGTCTAGTCCCTTTTAACTTTTTTTTGTTTTTGGTGGGGGGGGGTGGGGGGGGGGGGTGGGGGGGGGGGGGGGGGGGGGGGGGGGGGGGGGGGGGGGGGGGTGGGGGGGCTGACCTTCTAAACATAAATATGTCAAGCTCATTATGTGCAATTTGCTGAATAATTTCAATTTGTTTATACTTTTACAGATTATGTTCTGATTTGCTTATGTTCATAAGTTTGTTTTTGTTTAATAAATCCAAGGGCTAGATATGTTCCACAAAACACCTACCCTACATATTCAAATCATCCACCCACAAGTATCAGAATCCATGTCTTCTAAAGATCTTTTGCACAACAATGTGAAGCAACTCATTCATAAAACTTTTACAATAGTTAAGCCAAAACCCAAGTTTTGGAAACTATATGGCCAAACACATGGTTCTGATGACATTTGAAGTTCTGTTGAACCACTTAGACGCAGCTTGTATACATTTCATTTTTGATAGTGTGTTATTGTTTTGTTTTTTTTTTTTGATGATTGTATACATCCACCATCCGCCGTAGCCAAAAAAAGTGGCATAATCCAAGCGGGCTACTGTCGAACGTTTTTAATGCGTGTAAGTCGGGGTCTTTTACGTGCAGCTTCTGAAGTTTTCCGGACTTTATGTTTAATATTTTAGTCTAGCTCTTTGTTTCAATATCTGACTCCAGTTTCATGTGATCATTACTTTGGGGCAATATTTCTACTCAAAAGCTGATCACAGATATCGTTGTTTTATTTAATTTAGATATTTGGAGTATCTGGAATCCCCATAATTTTCAATTATTCATTTAATAGTGACCACAGCATCACACAGAGATTGTACTTGGCCGATGGTGTAACTCAACGGAACTACACTCACCAGATGTGAACTTACTCATAGAGGGATACAGGGTGAGTATAAAACCTTTAAGTGCTGCACCCTGCTAGCAAATAACAAAAAGGCATTTTTTCTATAATCAAGAACCTTCCTTGTTAAGCCAGTGTGACAGACAGAAATCATACGATACTTAATGGAGAGCCCCTGCCCCCCTCATTGGTACTTCAGTATGATCTGCCCGAGGATGCAGATTTGTCGGAAATTTAGACTACACAATAATCTACTCTACTTAAAAAATTATTTCAGAAGAGATCAGAATAAATCAAATATAACAATTTATTATTTGTCAGGTAAAGAAAGTGTATCATGCCAATTACATAATGATACATTAGAAAACCAATTTAGTACCGATAATGCAACTGTGAATCCTGAATGGTAGCCACTTGACAGCTGGTCTATTACATGACACTGTAGCCATAGGGGGGAACGCCAAGTGATCCACCCAAGAGACAAAAAAAATTTAACATAGGTCACACATGTAACAGTTAGCCAATTTAAGACACACACAGTCTAAAAATGCATAGCAAAAGCACTCAGGTGTTTTAAGAATAACTTAACTAGCCTAGCACAATTAATATGTAACAATGTAGTAGGGCACAGCAACATACATTGTGCTCTATGGGCACGTGTGTTTAACACAATTACATTTTTGAATCAGCAATACCTGACAGCGTAGAGACACACAGCAGCGAGAGTGCAGAGCTCCAGATACTCTCACACAAGTGCATGGGGGTTTTTCCTGACTACGATTCCCCAAAGTACTGTTTTGTCCACTCCCTTATTATATATTCAGACTAGAAGACAACGAAATATTCAATCAGTTGTAAAAACATAAAAACCCTTTTGGTTTGTTAGTTCTCGTTGCCCCAGGTCACACCTGGCTTTGGGTAGATAGATATACTGACTTGGATTGATAGTTGGATAGATAGATAGATAGATAGATAGATAGATAGATATATAATAGATAGATAGATAGAATAGATAGATAATAGATAGATAAAACCACTCCTCTTCTTTTAGCAGAACACAATTCCTAGACAAAAGTTTTCCAATATTTCTTATAATACAAGTGACTACCTGTGAAGTGAGACCATTTTTACGTATTGCTCCTTTGGGCAAGCTGCACCCGCTGTAGCAAATAACAAAAGTCAATTTTTTCTATAATCAAGAAACCTGTACTGTTAAGCCAGTGGGACAGACAGAAATCAGAAATACTTATGGGACCACTGCCCCCCTCATTGGTACTTAGTATATCTGCCTCGATCAGATCTTGGCTGGAAAATGTTAGACTTACAACAATAAATCTACCCTTAAAAAATTATGTCAGAGAGATCAATAATCAAATATCCCAATTTAGTATTTTGTCAGGTAAAAGTGTATCATCCAATTACATATATACAATTAGAAACCAATTTAGTACAGAGATAATGCAATCAGAATCACAATGTAGCCACGTGCAACCTATGCTCCTGTACATAGACACTGTAGCCATATGGGGGACGGCCAAGTGATCCCACGCAGAGACAAAAAATTTAACATAGTCACACACATGTAACAGTTTATCCACTAATTTAAGACACACATGGTCCTAAAATGCATAAAGGTAGCAAAGCATCTCAGGTACACTTAGAGAATAATACTTAACTAAGCTAGGCACATATTAACTAGTGTAAAAACATGTAGTAGCACAGGACAACTATACATTGTGCTCTATTGGCACAATGTGTTTAACACAATTACATTTTTGAACTACCTGACAGCGGAGAGACACAGCAGCAGCGCGAGAGTGCAGAGCTCCAGAGACTCTTCACACATACACACACTGCATGGGGGTTTTTCTGACTACAGGACTTCCAAAGTAATGTTTTGTCACTTCCCCTTATTATTCACTACTAGATCAAACAACGAAATATTCAAATCAGTTGTAAAAACATATAAAAAACCTTTTGGTTTGTTAGGTTCTCGTGGCCCCTAGGGTCACACCTGGCTTGGAGCGTTAGATAGATATATAGATAGATAGATAGGAGATAGATAGATAGATAGATGATAGATAGATAGATAGATAGATAGATAGATAGATAGATATAGATAAACACACTCCTTCTTTAGCAGAACACAATTCTACAAAAGTTTGCAATATTTCTTATAATACAAGGTGACTACTGTGAAATTGAAGACCATTTTTACCAATCGCAGACAGAGACCATTAAAATGATCCCAAACATGAAGTGGAAAAAACAACATATTCCACAAGATATAACATGGCATATGGATATTCTGGCTTTAGGGAGAAGAGTGAGAGTCAGAGACAGGAGCAGGGTAGAGGGACAGAGAGGAAGGGGTCGTAAATGAGCAAGGAGATAGGTGTTTGCTCTCTTTGAAGATTTCTTCTCCAGAATCATGTTTTATTGTTTTATGGTTTTAAGGGCGTGCATGGCATCTGTTCTGTGTGTGAGTTCTGAGTTTATGGCGTCACAAGGAAATTAATGTCCATAAGTGAAATAATTCAGCTTCCGTTAAGTCCTTCCTTTGGTCCCCTGGGAGCAAACTCTGAGCTGCCCACAAGGGCCATATAATTCAAATTATTTCCTTATGATTTTCCTTACTACTGCCAAGGCTTTTTGGCAGAGCCGGGGCATCACTAGTTGATATACATGCAGGAGCATAGGGGGCATCGGAAAGTTAGAACAACAGCAGGCTTTTTTTTTTTTTTTTCAATTGCTTAAGCACAATTGTTGGAAAAACAGGGCCCAGTTTGTCAAACCCCTTCACACACCACATAGCGCGCACAACACTACACCAAAGTAGCACACAACACTTCGAATAAGTTCCCAGGCAAAATGAACATCTGTGTCAAAAATTCATATACAATGTCTTTTAAAAACCTTGCTTTGCTTTGTCAGAAACATACCAGTAAACACAACCATCATATGGTCTGAGTCTGTTTGAACTAAAGTTAAACACTCCTGTGCTCAACCTAAAACACTTTTTAACATTTACACAGAGAAAGTGTAAAAATTAATTCACCAACACCATACATGACACCACTCCAACTGTGCAGACTAATGAAAATATTTATTTCATGTGCTCAAGTCAGTCAATACTGAACACATTTCTAACAAAACATTCATACAAAAACATTTTCCAGTCTTTCATAGAGTATTACTGAACATACCATTGTACTGTAAGCTTACAGTAATACTGTAAACAAGTACATCCAGTATCCAGTTCCGAATAAAAAAAATAATAAAATAAAAAAAATTAAAAACCTAAACATCTCTCCTCCTACCTAGCTGATTCTGGCCACAGGGCCTTCTGCTCAACATCACAGGCATATTTTCATTTGCAAGGCAACGTGGGAAGAATCTTTTGTGAAGTGACGAATCCACCCCTTGTATGGATGCTGCTTCAATTTGATCACATGCTTCCTCCATAGCTTGAATGAGGGCCATCTGGACATAGGGCCGGAGATCATGAAGCTTCCACCGTCATGCTGGGAAGAACTCCTCGATGGGGTTTAGGAAGGGGGAGTATGGTGGAAGGTACTGAACTGTAAATTGTGGGTGTTGATGAAACCAGTTTTGGACCAGAGCAGAACGATGGAAAGCTACATTGTCCCAGACGACAATGTTTGGTTAGCTGCTGTGATAATATTGTGTAATCGGTCTAAAAATGTAAGAATGAGATCAGTGTTGTAAGGACCCAAGTTGGCATGGCAGTGGAGGACCCCATTCTGTTGTCAGGTTTAATCCAGCATCATCAGTGTATGCGGGACTTCCTCCGCATCCATTTGCAAAACTCTGAAATACAGCAAAATATCACATTGTGTAGATCAATATACTGTAGGTCTGCTATACATTAAAATTACATGTACAGTACAAGAGATTATGTGTCCAGTACGCATACTACAGTCAGTGAACAAAAAACGTATTCACCACACATTCTCCGTGCCGCAGGACTTTCACCCTGTCTGAATTTCTTTCCAAATGGCACTTTTATACAGTTGTTTCATCAGAAACTTGATGTTTTTTTTACAGGATACGGGCTATTGTTGACAGAGAGACCTGTTGGACATTATTGAAAATTTGGTGATCATTGACAACATGGGCTTGAATTTCTCTAAAGCCCCTGTTATACTTTCTGCGACCGCGAGTCTGATACTGTCCGTCTATCTGATGCAGTGATACGTAAAATATAATGCACGATGACAGAGAAGTCGTGCAAAGTAGCCTGGAGGCTCTGAGCGGACGACCGCTGCTCCTCCCATTTTTTATGACTGTGTGGACAAGTAAAAGCGTCAGTAGGCTTCAAAAAAGCACAATTGCACATGCTGCAATGCTGTGTGAAGAAGCCCATGTGCTACTCTACTCCTGTGCAATCACGTTAATAAAAAAGAATATAAAGACGACAGATGTGCATATAATTCTTCGGCAAATTGTTTGGATCACATGTTTTTGTTGAAAGAGGACCAGCAGCCGTAACGCTTTTGCGGCAATATAAATAAGGAAGAAGTCCTCGCCTCACGCACTGTCCGTGTACGCGTCCGGAATGCTCACGCGGAAAGTATAAAACAGGCTTAAGTCTTAAGTTTGCATTATTGGCCAAAAACTTGGTTTATGATCTCTCTCTCCGTCTTGCTCCATCCTGTGTGGAATATAGGGCCCTCCTCTCCCTTGGTGTTCTCGACGTTCAATCCTATGTTGGCCAAAGAAAATACATGTAGCTTACTGTAAAATGATACATGAATAGACCGACCAAAAATCTGTTGATATAGTACATGTAGTAAGCTATGGATTTTCTGTTGACAGCTAAGATAAGTTTTCCACCTGTGGCTCTTGACTAAATGTCTGAACTATTGATGATTGTGTTGATGATTTGTGTACCTGCTTAGGTTAGGCTATACTCTCAGTCCCGCCTCCTCAGTGTTAGTCCCTGGTTTATTACATGGTCCACTATTGTAGCATAAAATTTCGTTACACCTGATTGGTTGATCTTCTACGAACTGTTGGTCCACGTCCCCCTCCTCCAGGTTTTCGTCTCCTCTCCCACTGCATGGCCTCCTACCCCTCCCTCCAGGTGCTCCGTCTCTGTCTCCTCTCTCCCTCGTCCTCTGACAATCATCCATTTTTGTGGAAGACAGGTGAACGTACCTGTGTTCCTTCTTATAGTGTGCTTAAACCTGATTGGTGTGTCTACAATTAAGCAGCAGTGTGTGTGGTGCACACCTGGTGGCTGTGTTTAACCAATTGGTTCATGGGTTTGTTTGTTTTAATTTGATTTGCTTTGATTTTTAATTTAAATTAAATTTTGATAATTTTAATTTTTTGTGTAAATTAAATTGTGTTTAGTGTTCTGCAAATCACTGTGTGTAATGTTTTGCAAAAAGTGTGAGCTGACATAATGTGCTTACAGTTGTGCAAATCTAGGCCAGTGTTTTTTGCTCCTTAAGTGTAAGGTTTTGCTTGCTAATTGGCTGTTAGACAATTTTTAATTTTAGTGTGTAAGCAATTGTAAAAAAAACAACTGTAAGCACATGACCAAGCCGTAGTCCATTGAGCAAAGGCGTCCTGTGTCACTGCATTTCTTTTGGGGTCAGGTGTGTTTCCACCTGCACTGACTGTGGTGATCCTCAATCTAATAGCTTTACTTGATACGATCAGGTCTAAAGAGCATTGATGTTGATCAAGCAAGGAGTTGAAAGTTTCCTTTTCTGGGGAAACATCTGTGTCCAGGGGTGGCCGCCCCAGGATGTTTGTCCTGACCACTTGAGAGAAGGCCTTCTGTCACCTTCAAGTAAGAAGGTGGGATGGCAGGGTTTGTCAGATCTTCATAGGTGAAGAAATAATTTCACTAGCGATGCCCCAATGTGGTGCAAGAACATCTAAACAGCTTCTGAATGGCCATGCAATAAATGTAACACTGATGACTTTGGTGATGTTGTTGGATGAGAAAGAGGTTTAAAAAAAGAAACGCAACTACACAAAAGGAACGATCATGTCAAAAGTGTGAGTGGTAAATAAGGTATCAATTTTTCAGTCAAATATTCAGTAAACAATTCTCATTTGATAGCCAAATTGTTTTACTACCACTAAAATATTTGGTCTGGATGAATAAAGGGGTAGTAGTTTTATTTTACCAGTGGTATGCATAATTAACCGTATGTCACATAGTTAAGCATAGAAATACAACACATTTCATAAATATCATCATAAAATTGCCTTTATTGATTGTTTTAATAGCAAGAACGCATTAAATGCAGACCAACAAGGTCAATCAGAAGAATGAGATTAACAGAAAGAGATTCTGAGAAATCTGTAGTTCAGCTATTTCCCAATCATTCTCTGTGCATTTGATAATGCAACTCAGTCACACTTGATAAATGAAGGTTTGATTAGAAATTATCAGATCTTATTTATTTAGATAAGTTTGTATGGTCATTAGACATATGTTGTAAACTAGTGGGCCCCCATAGTTCGCAACAATGCTAATGTGATTGGACATGATAAATATTCTGTCCTAAGAGACCAGTTGCGTTGCTGAATAGGTCTCATTTTTAAATTTAGAATTTTGAATCAATTGATGTGTGACTGTAGCCATGCAAGTCCTATGCACATTACAGTGTTAACATACAATAAGTTCATAAGACCATAAAATTGTACAAGACTTTTTTTTTATTTTGACCCTATATGTATGAGGTGAAATAATGTGTGATAGATTTAAATGATGTGAGTAATTTTAGACCTGGATGTCCTGTATGTTCAGTAGCAGGTAAGCATGCAGTCATTAAAAAAAAAAAAATAATGAGAGTGTGTTCTGCATGTTTGTTGTGCATGTTTTTGTGTAGGAGATGGGTGATGTCTGGCCTAATATAATCTGTTTGTAGAAAGAATTTAGTGTCTGGTGGTAGAAAAACCAGGAGGTCATGTCATTACTTGTACAGTGCTGTGAGGTGAGTATGACCTCTCAAATTATCTTCCACACCCATCTCCTGATTTGTTAGTGCAAGTTGGGTGTAGGTGGGACCAGATGTCCTTGTTGAATTTGTCCCTCAAACATGGTAGCAGTAAACCTGAAAGGGGAAACAGACAGAGAGAAAAACAGATTAATCTTGAGCCTTTTCACTAAGATTGCTTGAAGACTGGTAGAATCTTAAGTTTTCCTGTAATGGCCATTTGCCAAACCGTTGTTTTCAGATGGTTTGTAATCCAAGATTGCATGCCATCAGGGAGCAAATTTGTTTTAGTGTTACCAAGACATATATCATTGTCCTTGATCATGTTTTGTAAACCAAAGGCCAAACAAACTGTTGTGTTTATTTGTCAGATCTAGAAGCTAGTGTTTCCAGCACAGTCTAAGCAAGTTGCACCTTAAGATGCGGTGTTACAAGCTGAATTTTACACAGTCTGCTGTGTTGCGAGGCATTATGAGCACCACGCATCTGCTGGGAAATTTAACTTTTAAATTATACTGTTTACACTAGTCAGATCTTTTCTCAGAACTTGCATTAGTTTTGCCAGTTGTTTGGTGCTTGTCACTGTTAGCTTACTTGGTGTCATTCTATTATCCTATTCATACATTTGACCATTTCCATCTCTGCAGTCTGTAAAAGATTCAACATCTCCTTCTCTCTTCCTGATTTTTAACATTACACACAACTTCACCACATATGTCCAGTAACAAAATGAGTTATCTCTGATTAGATTCCCAGATGCGTTGTCCTTCCGCAGGAGGGATGATTTTTGGTTTGCACGCTAACACTTAGCGCCACACTGTGTCTGGGGGAGGTTTTTGTTGCAAGGAAAAAGACAAAACTTAGACCTTCCCTTGCTTACTGGGTTGTGGACTCAATATAATCCAAATTTAGATCATCTTATAGCCAGGTTTAGATTTAGCCTATTTAAGACATTGTAATCAGACTAATTTGAGGTTGGTAAATCCTGGGCATGTTAACTTTCCTCATTTAAGTTTTTTTTTTTTTTTTTTTTTTTTTGCACAAAATAGAAGATAAATAAGTTCTTTTCTCTCATTAGTTTGATTATTATTCCTTTCATTTTCTCCTTTCTTAATAGTTCTTGCTTCCTCGTCTACCTTCTGTTGATCTCTTTTCCCAGCACTACTTCCAACTTCTTTCTATGTGTGCATTCCCTCTTTCTACATTCTGATCATTCTTCTTATTCTTCTACAACTTTTTTCTTCTTCTAAATCAATGTTGATGGCCATTGTAATATAATATATTATAAGGTTGTTATAATATGAGATTATATTACATTAAAAATAGTATAAATTAAAATACTTTTTTTGTTACTGCTCTCTGGAATGCCTCTTGAGCAACTTGTTTAGAAGACTTGTTATCATCTCACTGATCTTTCTGAAGATACAATCCCTGATTTGGCCCCAGTGGCAACAGCAGTCCTGAATGGCGTGCATTGTGTGCACAGCAGCAGGAGCAAACTGGAAACCAGTTACAGGTTTTGCTGCTGTAAACATTCAATGAACTGCAAGCACCTACTGAAAGCATCGGTCAAATCATTGCTCAGTCTGAAGATTTTTGTGACTACACTATGGAATTGGACACAATTGTCCTATGTGTCTGAGCTAATATATAACTAAGTTTATTCTTTTGAGATCCTTCTTTGAGTATAAGAGAAGTTTGGGGGTTGGTCAAACCAAGGAGCAAATGCAAAGTCCACATATTGTTTTTAAGATGGATGGTCTCTTCATGTTTGTCTGTTCTGCTTAAATATAAAGACTGCTATTCATACAAGTGTGCTTAGTAATTTTTTAAAATCTAAGAAATAAAACCAAGCTATAAGCTTGTATTTATTAAGACTGCACTTTGGACAGTGTTGTTGAGCCTAATATTGTGAGATCAGAGCTATTACTACCATTGACTGATTTGTCAATACATTAAATTGTATTAATTGAAGCTAGGATTCTTGAGAATGTGTCCTCCTGAATGGGTTTAACCCTCAGGCTTAGTTACAAGCCTCTCAGTAAGCATCAAATTAATAAATTTTTTATTTTTTATTATGTGCATTATAGTTTTTAGATTTTGAATTTTCTAATGTCTCATCTTTTATTCACAGTCACTGGGACTTCTGCATGACAGACAGTATTTCTCTGGGACGGGGACTTTTTCTTTTTTTTTTTTTTTCAGATTAGAGTTTATTTTTTAATTCTCTCTGATTTTTTAGTCATTGCTCTGTCTTCCCCCAACCTCACTTTGACATACAAAGATTCTAGGTGAGAAATTGATTTTCTTTTTAGTTTTAATCCAATCACAAATTTCTCTTACATTCTTTTGCCCATAAATGTTTACTTCTTCAAAATGTTTTGCACACAATTTTATTGTTGTAAAAATCATAAAACCATCGTGGACAACGAAATTTATTAAATATCGCAGACATTTAGGTTGCAATTTGCAGCCCTCTATTTGAATACCAGGGAGAATAGAATTTGGATGATGTTATTCCAATTTTAATTTTGGGTCAGGGAGAACTTCATTCCTCATCTCAACTCTCTGTGCTATCATGTCCTTGTCAATTCATGTGGTTTCAGTCTAAAGTCTTAAGCCACACCAGATGTTCTTCGCTGGTTCTCCGGTCTAAGATGAGTATTCCAACTCATTCTCCAAAAGGAGGTCTATATGGGGTGTTGTCTAAGCTTTCCCTCAACACTTCTAAAAAGGCAGAGCTATAAGAATTGACTTACTCAGCTGGAGACAAGGAAGAGAGGCTCAAACCTCTTTTCCGAACATATGTGGATGTGGTGCTGAAAAGGCGTCACCGTTACCTGGGAACTGGAGAAATCACACCGGTTCACCAACTGTAAGAATGCCACCCGCCACCCGAAAGTCGTGGAATTCAGGAGGGGCTGTGCAATATTGGGGAAAATATTTTTGTCAAAAAGCTGATTACAGATATCGATTGTTTATTAATTTAGAATATTTGAGTATTCTGGAAAATCCCATACTTTCCAATATTAGTTCATTAGGGACCCATGCATCGCTGGGAATTGCACTTTGCCGATAGTTAACTCACGGCACCGCTCAAGCAGATGTGAACTTACTCAGTAGGACGGGGTGATTATAAAACCTTTAAGTGCCTGCACCCTGCTAGCAGAAGATAACAAAAAGTGTATTTTATCTCTATAATCAAGAAACCTGTACCTTCGTTTAAGCCAGGTGCCAGACCGAAATCAGAAGATGCGCAATGGAGAGCCCCTGCCCACTCATTGGTACTTAAGTATGATCTGCCCTGGATGCAGATTTTCTTGAGGAAATGTTATCCTACACAATAATTCTACTTTTAAAATGATTTTTTCAGAAGAGATCAGAATAAATCAGATATATCAATTTATTATTTGTCAGGTACATAGTGTATCATGCCAATTACAATATAATACAATTATAAGCCACATTTTGTAAAGATAATGCAATTGGCGGTCCACAATGTATGCACGTGGCAACCTGGTCCTGTACATAGACACTGTCGCCATATGGGGAACGGCCAAGTGATCATGCAGAAGACAAACAAATTTAACATAGTCCACACATGTAACATGTTATTCTAATTTAAGACACACAGTCCTAAAATGCATAGCAAAGCACTCAGGTGTTTTGGAGAATAAACTTTACTAGGCCTAGCACATATTAACTATGTTGCAGCATTAGTAGCACAAACAGAACTATACAGTGTGCTCTATGGGCACAGTGTGTTTTAATACAATACAAATTTTTGAATCATACCCTGACAGCCGGAGAGACACACAGCAGCGAGAGTTCTGGTGCAGAGCTCCAGAAAACTCTCACACACACACTGCATGGGGTTCTACAGATTCCCCAAAGTAATGTTTTGTCACTTCCCTTATATATTCCAGACCAGAAACAAAGGGGGGGTGGGGTGGGGGTGAGGGCAGGAAAGGAAGGGGTAAGTAAATGAGCAAGGAGATAGGTGTTGTTCTGCTAGGGGTGTGCAGAGAAGCCATTATGTTGTTAATCTGTCTTTTTATCTCTGTATCAATCACGAAAATTCTTAGGTTTCTGTATCTGTATTCAGGATAAAACCCGAGGTAAGCCGTAGCTTGAACGCCGAGCTTCATTGCAGTATTTGATAAGGACCATTTAGAGTCTTTTTATGGTATTATGGTTTCACCGGCCTTATCTTTTTTTATTAAGTTTATCACTGAACAGATATGCAGTGTTGTAACTACTTTTTTTTTTTTTTTTTATGATTACCAACATTTAGTATATTTAAACCATCTTCTAACCCAGTCGGAGGCCGATTTCCTTGTTTAGGCAGTGCTTTGAGAGGTAGTGATGTTGTAACCTTTCGCGCAACGTGACGTTCAATCCCCGCTTGGGGCCTTTTTATCCTAAACATAGATGATGGTAAGTATCCTAATATTAAAAAGTAAGGGTTCCTACGCACATTATCGCAAAGACACAAATGTGCTGTACCCGCAAACCTAGCAAAAGTTAAGTGAAGCACCATGTAGGGCTCTAGTAGTAAAATTGTATCTAGCTTATGTATCTGCATTCTAAGCTTGATTATAGTCTATACCTCTTAACAGATAGCTGTTGTGTGTTGCGACGACGGAGACCCGCAGAGATGGCACGCAGCTGTTTGATTGGCAAATTCGCACTGTGCTTATCATTCGTGTATCATATCGTAGCTATAAGGGTTTTTTCATTTCCTTGTTTAATTCAACCGTTCCAAAAAAGTATGGACACTGTACAAATTGTGCGTAAAACAAGTTAATGGCTAATTGTACACAAATCTCTATACAACTATATTTTATCCAACAGAATATAGATACCTACAAAATGTGACAAGTCGAGACCTTTTGAATGTTCACGTCCAAACATTGTCTCAATTTTTGGATTTCTGAGAGCTACACATTCCAAACAGTTGCGGACACGGTATCAATAAGAGGCCCGAAAAGGTTAAATGTCACATATAATGACAGCTGAGGACCCATTTGCACTTTAAATGTCCCATTCTGGCAATCATGTTGTGTATAAAAAAGAGCCTCTCAGAGAGGCAGTGTCGCTCAAAGTCAGATGAGCCAGAGCGATCACCCGAATTCCCCCATTACTGCGCTGTGCCTCGAACAGACAATAGTGGGCAATATCAGAAAGGAGTTTACATTCAAAGAATTATCATCAGCTACCAGTTGCAGTGATATGCTGCGATCGGCAAAATGTTTCAGAATCTGGTAACATATGCTCACTGTGCGCGGTACAGGTGTTGGCCCCTAAAACCATCACTGGATGCCCCGTGGATCTTCCAGCCCTTAGCAGCAACTGCTCACATATCCAGGCTACTATGTAATGGAAATCACACCGTGGTGTGGCTCCAGATATTCCAGAAAAACCAATTGTCATGAACACAATCCAACGGGCCATTTGCCATAGCCGGCTAATAACTCATAAGTCAAAAAAGAAGCCCTTATCTAAAACATGTGATCCATCAAGCGAAGTTGTTTTCTCTGGCCAGGCCATTTAAAATGGACTGTGGCAAAGTGGAAACGTTCTGTGGTCCAGACGAATCAAAATTTGACTTCCTTGTTTGGAAAACTGGACCCATGTCATAGCCGGACTAAAGAGGACAAGGACAACCCACGTTGTTATCGGCGCTCAGTTCAGAAGCCTGCATCTCGGATGGTATGGTGTTGCATGAGTGCGTGATGGCATGGGCAGCTTCACACATCTGGAAAGGCCCATCAATGCTGAAAGTTTTATCCAATTTTCTAGACAACATTTCTCCCATCCAACGGTCTGGCTCTTTCAGGAAGACTTGCATTTCCAACGTGACAATGCCAGACTCATACTGCATCATTTACACATCAATGGCTGCGTGAATAAGGCTCCGGGCACTGAAATGGCCATCCTGCATCCCATATCTTTCCCACAGAAAACATTTGGGCGCATCATAAAGAGGAACAGTTGACAAAGAAGGACCTAAGACAGTTGGCAACTAGAAGCCTTATAGGCAAAGAATGGGACAACAGTCCTTATTCCTAAACTTGAGCAACTTAGGTCTCCTCAGTTCCCCAATGTTTGTAGACTGTTATAAAAGTCATGAGTGATGCCCACACAGTGGTAAACATGGCTTGACTTTTTTGAGATGGTTGATGCCATGACATTTTAATCAACATTATCTTCCTAAATTATACATTTTCTCCAGTTTAAACCATTTGATAGTCATCTCATGTATGTATCTGAAAAAAGTGTCCCAACTTTTTTGGAATCGGGTTTCGAAATACACCAAAGTATAATGTGTATGATGTACATTTTTAGGTAATATTAGGCCTGCTCTTGCCAATCTCTGAATTTCTGAAGAGCACGGATGGCAAACAGCCATGCGTGTTTGCTTTGTGCGCTGTTCATTCATAAAGATACCGTATGACCTTCACCTCACACACTCACTGAGTGAATTTAGAGGTTTGTGTAAAATATTACACTGATCCCCCGGCTCACCTGTCAATCTAGCAACACCATGCTGTGCTGCTGCCCCCTCTGCTGATATTTGGGCTAGAATTGTCATGTTCATTAGTTCGTTTTTGGAAGCCAATTATCCTTGCCTTTCAGAATAAAAGTATTTGGCTTCGGGTACCACCCCTATTGTTTGCTCTCTACATTGTCCTTCTCCACAGATCAGTTTTATTTGTTTTTAATGGTCTTTTGCGTGCGCCCCCCTGGCATCTTCTGTTTTTGTGTGAGTTTCCTGCGTTTATGGTTTCACAGGAATAATTTGCACAAGCGAAATAATTTCACAAGGACTATTTCACCTCCTTTCAAGATATTGTAAAGTGATGCATATATGGCCAAACACAATACGTGAGTACAAGTACTGTAACATTCATGAAAGATTTATTTCCCCACATTTGTAAAATCCTTCCGTACATCATTGCAAATTTAGGCTGTTCATTGTGGCCCTTAATAATCGCACATATTCCAAACTATAGCCTACAACTCTAAAACTTTTTGGGGATGATGGGGAACAACAACAACCTTACAATTTCCATTCCCGTCTTTCGTATAGCGTCTGGCAATATAGCCAACTTCGCGATACCCGCATACACAGCTTAGATGACCTTTGATGTCCCTCTTTGCACGTCGACAAAACCATCAAGGAGAATCTCACTTCCCTGGGGGGGGCATGGTGATCCATCCTTATCACAGACCTCTGCATGCTACTTAAGTTCACAGGCCTCCTCCATACTTGAATGAGGGGAATAAACTAGGGTCCAGAGATCATAAACCATTCCACACTGTCAATCAGAAGGGAAAAGGAAAGGAAGGGAGGAGTGTTGTTGAAAGTGGCTGGAATAATGAATCCGATACTTAGTCGTGTCCAATACTTAGTCTGTCTAAAAACATAAGTATTTGGGTCATGGTTGTAAGGACCTATTTTGGCATGCTGTTGGAGGACCCCATTCTGCGTGATTGCAGTATGTTTGTGACTAAAATGATTTTAAAAGAATAAAAATCATCACCAGAGCTGTGTTGAACTCACAAGTGTCATAATATTACAGTCAAACCAGGGATTCACATTTTTTTTCTATTTTTCTTTTTTTTCTTTCTGTCCGCCACATGCTTACAAAATATTTTCCTGGAGTACAACCAGAGATTTTACCTAATTAACATTCTCCTTCCGTAACAGGATTCACTTACTGTGCAATCATACTTAGCAAATTCCCAGATTTTGGTTAATTGTCACGATCAATTTTAACAGTTTTTTTATTTAGTTATTATTTTTCATGAACTCCAAGAACTCTTGGCAGTTTCTTGACGAACTCCTATTGATCAAACCAGTTTTGCAAAAGGAATTACATCTCATAGCATGCCCACCCTTGTCATACACACGCTGTGTGGTGACTGTTTCTTTAAGTGGTCCACAGTAAAGCATTAATGAC